>NW_026975625.1:0-300000 GCF_030014295.1 Loxodonta africana | reverse complement strand
TGTACTCATAGTTTCTGATTTTATTTATTAACAAATATGTCAATCATCTATGTAGCGTATATATTTAATTTTTACCTCAATTTTTACTTTAATTATTTCAATTACTCCCATTTTTAAAAAATATTCTTGCTGTTCAATAGTCTTATATCTGTACTTAAATACACTGGGAAAAGTTTATTTCATCAAACTATTAAACATTCTTCAGTATAGTTTGTGTGAATTCTTTCAAATTCTTTAGTTTTTATGAGTGTATTCAGCAGTTATTGTTTCTGCTTGCTATTACTTGGTGACCTCTAAAACATAATATAAGGTATTTTATTGTGAAGTCACATTATTTAAAATTTATCTGTGTCTATATTTCAGTAGGATTGTCATTAGAAGTTTGTGAGGCAGTGGAATTAAGTTAATGAGAGTGAAACAACTAGAATGGACATAATGACAATGTTGACACGATGTGAAGAATGTAACAAGGTCGCTGAATATTATCTATAGAAAAATTTTAAATGGAAGTGTGTTTTGCTATGTATATTTTTACCAAAAATGTGATAAAATATTTTTAAAAGCCGGTTCAGCTATACTAATATAAATCAGTATAGATATTTTTCATGATGACAAAAAGTTATATTCGTCAAGAAGATAGAACAATTCCAAATTGGTATGCACGATGTCAAAGTCTTAGAAATTAGAAATTCACGGTACTACAAAGACAATAAAAAAAATCCATAGGCATTTTGGAGATTTAAATAGCTCAGTAATTATATACAAAGCAAAAATAAAATAAAGGTATAGAATATTTAAATTATGTGATTAATGAACTCAACCAAGTTGAACTAACTAGAACACTGTACTTAACTACACAACACTTATAATTTTCAGATGTTCATGAAATGTTTATAAAAAATTTGACTATATGCTAGGCCATAAAATAAGACTCAACTAATTTCAGATAATTTCAATTAAATAAAGCATATTTTCTGACATCATAGAGTTTAAAAAATTATACCAGGAGAGTTGTAAATATAAATGAAATGGGGAGGCGGGGCCAAGATGGCAGACTAGGTAGATGCTACCCCGGATCCCTCTTGCAACAAAGACTCGGAAAATCAAGTGAATCGATCACATACATAAAAATCTACGAACCCTGAACAACAAACACAGATTTAGAGATGGAAAACGAACAAATATGGGGAAGCAGCAACTGTTTTTGGAGCCTGGAGCCAGCGTCCCAGTCAGGTAACCTTGGCGCCGGACTTAGATCTGGGCCCAGGGGAGCTGAACTCATAAATCTTGTGACGGCGCAAACAAGGGGCACAGCCCTACCCCCCTGAACTGAACCCAGGAGGGGGCCCAGCTGGTCTGTGCGGGCGGTGTGGTGAAGCTGCTGGTGGGAGAAGTCCCCGGGAGGCAGTGACTGGTTTTGGAGCTGGGAGTGCTGCATCCCAGCCGGGGAACCATGGCGCCGGGCATTTGATTGGACGCTGTCACGGCACAAGCGCAGGGCGCAGCCCTACTCCCCTGAACTAACCCCAGGGGGTGGCGTGGTGACGCAGCTGGCGGGATGAGAAATCCCCGGGAGGCAGTGACTGATTTTGGAGCCGGGAGTACAGCACCCAGCAGGGGAACCTTGAGGCTAGGTTTTGGACTGGCAGCGGAGGATCTGACAGTGGCTTCAGCGGGCCAGACCCCCGGGGGCAATCTCCACACAGCCAACACACATAGGCGAAACGTCCCTCGGGAATCCCAGATATAACAGTCATTCCAAGCAAGACAAACAACTCTGGCTATATTCCGAGGTGCTACTCTCCTATCTCTCTGATCCCTCCCCCACCCTCCCCAGTCGGCTTCATTAACATTGGAACTTCCTGAGCCAGAGGGAGAACAGCTCCGGCTCCGTGGCGGCTTTGCTTCCCCCCCCTTTTTTCTTTTGGTCTTTTCCTAACCCACTCTTCTGGCCTGAGAGAAGGAATCACAAAAAACCCAGGGACCAAAAATCCATCCCTAATTGGACTAAAAACACAGAACCAGCTACAGCCAAGCATATATGATCCAAATCTGGGACTTTCATACTTACAGGGAAAAAGGTGGCGGTTATAATCCAAAGGCAGTTCTGATAGGGATCTGACTGCATTTTTTTTAGTGGAATTTCTGCAAAAGCAAGTTTCCCAGTGATGGCTCAGAGACAGCAGTCGATATCAAACCACATAAAGAAGCAGACCATGACAGCTTCTACAACCCCCCCCCAAAAAAGAATCAAAATCTTTCCCAAATGAAGAAACAATCCTGGAATTATCAGGTACAGAATATAAAAAATCTAATTTACAGAATGCTTCAAGACATCAGAAACGAAATAAGGCAAACTGCAGAAAAAGCCAAGGAACACACTGATAAAACAGTTGAAGAACTCAAAAAGATTATTCAAGAACATAGTGGAAAAATTAATAAGTTGCAAGAATCCATAGAGAGACAGCATATAGAAATCCAAAAGATTAACAATAAAATTACAGAATTAGACAACACAATAGGAAGTCAGAGGAGCAGACTCGAGCAATTCGAATGCAGAGTGGGAAATCTGGAAGACCAGGGAATTAACACCAACATAGCTGAAAAAAAATCAGATAAAAGAATTAAAAAAAATGAAGAAGCCCTAAGAATCATGGGGGACTCTATCAAGAAGGATAACTTGTGTGTGATTGGAGTCCCAGAACAGGGAGGGAGGACAGAAAACACAGAGAAAATAGTTGAAGATCTGCTGACAGAAAACTTCCCTGACATCATGAAAGAAGAAAGGATATCTATGCAAGATGCTCATTGAACCCCATTTAAGATTGATCCAAAAAGAAAAACACCAAGACATATTATCATCAAACTTGCCAAAACCAAAGATAAAGAGAAAATTTTAAAAGCAGCCAGGGAGAAAAGAAAGGTCACCTTCAAGGGAGAATAAATAAGAATAAGTTCAGACTACTCAGCAGAAATCATGCAGGCAAGAAGGGAATGGGACGACATATACAGAGCACTGAAGGAGAAAAACTGCCAGCCAAGGATCATATATCCAACAAAACTCTCTCTGAAATATGAAGGCAAAATTAAGATATTCACAGATAAACACAAGTTTAGAGAATTTGCAAAAACCAAACCAAAGCTACAAGAAATACTAAAGGATATTGTTTGGTCAGAAAACCAATAATATCAGATACCAGCACAACACGAGGTCACAAAAAAGAACATCCTGATATCAACTCAAATAGGGAAATCACAAAAATAAATTGAGATTAATTTTAAAAAATGCTCATAACAGGGAATCACTGAAGTCAAAATGTAAAAGATCACAATAATCAAAAAGAGGGACTAAATACAGGTGGCATAGAACTGCCATATGGAGAGTGATACAAGGCGATACAAAACATTACAAGTTAGGTTTTTTACTTAGAAGAATAGGGGTAAATATTAAGGTAACCACAAAGAGGTATAACGGCTCCATAACTCAAGATAAAAGCCAAGAAAAACGTAACAACTCAACAAACATAAAGTCAAACACTATGAAAATGAGGATCTCACAATTTACTAAGAAAAACGTCTCAGCACAAAAAAGTATGTGGAAAAATGAAATTGTCGACAACACACATAAAAAGGCATCAAAATGACAACACTAAACACTTATTTATCTATAATTACGCTGAATGTAAATGGACTAAATGCACCAATAAAGAGACAGAGAGTCTTGGACTGGATAAAGAAACACGATCCGTCTATATGCTGCCTACAAGAGACACAACTTAGACTTAGAGACACAAACAAACTAAAACTCAAAGGATGGAAAAAATATATCAAGCAAACAACAAGCAAAAAGAAGAGGAGTAGCAATATTAATTTCTGACAAAATAGACTTTAGACTTAAATCCACCACAAAGGATAAAGAAGGACACTACATAATGATAAAAGGGACAATTGATCAGGAAGACATAACCATATTAAATATGTATGCACCCAATGACAGGGCTGCAAGATATATAAATCAAATTTTAACAGAAATGAAAAGTGAGATAGACACCTCCACAATTATAGTAGGAGACTTCAACACACCACTTTCGGAGAAGGACAGGACATCCAGTAAGAAGCTCAATAGAGACACGGAAGACCTAATTACAACAATCAACCAACTTGACCTCATTGACTTATACAGAACTCTCCACCCAACTGCTGCAAAGTATACTTTTTTTTCTAGGGCACATGGAACATTCTCTAGAATAGACCACATATTAGGTCATAAAACAAACCTTTGCAGAATCCAAAACATCGAAATATTACAAAGCATCTTCTCAGACCACTAGGCAATAAAACTAGAAATCAATAACAGAAAAACTAGGGAAAAGAAATCAAATACTTGGAAACTGAACAATACCCTCCTGAAGAAAGACTGGGTTATAGAAGACATTAAGGAGGGAATAAGGAAATTCATAGAATGCAATGAGAATGAAAATACTTCCTATCAAAACCTCTGGGACACAGCAAAAGCAGTGCTCAGAGGTCAATTTATATCGATAAATGCACACATACAAAAAGAAGAAAGAGCCAAAATCAGAGAACTGTCCCTACAACTTGAACAAATAGAAAGTGAGCAACAAAAGAATCCATCAGGCACCAGAAGAAAACAAATAATAAAAATTAGAGCTGAACTAAATGAATTAGAGAACAGAAAAACAATTGAAAGAATTAACACAGCCAAAAGATGGTTCTTTGAAAAAATTAACAAAATTGATAAACCATTGGCTAGACTGACCAAAGAAATACAGCAAAGGAAACAAATAACCTGAATAAGAAATGGGAAGGGCCACATCACAACAGACCCAACTGAAATTAAAAGAATCATATCAGATTATTACAAAAAATTGTACTCTAACAAATTTGCAAACCTAGAAGAAATGGATGAATTCCTGGAAAAACACTACCTACCTAAACTAACACATTCAGAAGTAGAACAACTAAACAGACCCATAAAAAAAAAGAGATTGAAACGGTAATCAAAAAATTCCCAACAAAAAAAAAGCCCTGGCCCGGACGGCTTCACTGCAGAGTTCTACCAAACTTTCAGAGAAGAGTTAACACCACTACTACTAAAGGTATTTCAAAGCATAGAAAATGACGGAATACTACCCAACTCATTCTATGAAGCCACCATCTACCAAAACCAAGTAAAGACATGACAAAAAAGGAAAATTACAGACCTATATCCCTCATGAACATAGATGCAAAAATCCTCAACAAAATTCTAGCCAATAGAATTCAAAAACATATCAAAAAAATAATTCACCCTGATCAAGTGGGATTTATACCAGGTATGCAAGCCTGGTTTAATATCAGAAAAACCATTAATGTAATCCACCACATAAATAAAACAAAAACAAAAACCACATGATCTTATCAATTGATGCAGAAAGGCATTTGACAAAGTCCAACACCCATTTATGATAAAAAAAAAACTCTCACCAAAATAGGAATTGAAGGAAAATTTCTCAACATAATAAAGGGCATCTATGCAAAGCCAACAGCCAACATCATTCTAAATGGAGAGAACCTGAAAGCATTTCCCTTGAGAAGGGGAACCAGACAAGGATGCCCTTTATCACCGCTCTTATTCAACACCGTGCTAGAAGTCCTAGCCAGGGCAATTAGGCTAGACAAAGAAATAAAGGGCATCCGGATTGGCAAGGAGGAAGTAAAATTATCTCTATTTGCAGATGACATGATCTTATACACAGAAAACCCTAAGGAAACCTCCAGAAAACTACGGAAACTAAAAGAAGAGTTTGGCAGTCTCAGGTTATAAGATAAACATAGAAAAATCACTTGGATTCCTCTACATCAACAAAAAGAACACCGAAGAGGAAATAACCAAATCAATACCATTCACAGTAGCCCCCAAGAAGGTAAAATACTTAGGAATAAATCTTACCAAGGAAGTAAAAGACCTATACAAAGAAAACTACAAAGCTCTACTACAAGAAATTCAAAAGGACATACTCAAGTGGAAAAACATACCTTGCTCATGGATAGGAAGACTTAACATAGTAAAAATGTCTATTCTACCAAAAGCCATCTATACATACAATACGCTTCTGATCCAAATTCCAACGTAATTTTTTAAGGTGATAGAGAAACAAATCACCAACTTCATATGGAAGGGAAAGAAGCCTCAGATAAGCAAAGCATTACTGAAAAAGAAGAAGAAAGTGGGAGGCCTCACTCTACCTGATTTCAGAACCTATTATACAGCCACAGTAGTCAAAACAGCCTGGTATTGGTACAACAACAGGCACATAGACCAGTGGAACAGAATTGAGAACCCAGATATAAATCCAACCACATATAAGCAGCTGATATTTGACAAAGGCCCAGTGTCAGTTAACAGGGGAAAAGATAGTCTTTTTAACAAATGGTGCTGGCATAATTGGATATCCATTTGCAAAAAAATGAAACAGGACCCATACCTCACACCAAGCACAAAAACTAACTCCAAGTGGATCAAAGACCTAAACATAAAGACTAAAACGATAAAGATCATGGAAGAAAAAATAGGGACAACCCTAGGAGCCCTAATACAAGGCGTAAACAGAATACAAAACATTACCAAAAATGATGAAGAGAAACCAGATAACTGGAAGCTCCTAAAAATCAAACACCTATGTTCATCTAAAGACTTCACCAAAAGAGGAAAAAGACCACCTACAGACTGGGAAAGAATTTTCAGCTATGACATCACCGACCAGCGCCTGATCTCTAAAATCTACATGATTCTGTCAAAAGTCAACCACAAAAAGATAAACAACCCAATCAAGAAGTGGGCAAAGGAAATGAACACTTCACTAAAGAAGATATTCAGGCAGCTAACAGACACATGACAAAATGTTCTCGACCATTAGCCATTAGAGAAATGCAAATTAAAACACGATGAGATTCCATCTCACTCCAACAAGGCTGGCATTAATCCAAAAAACACAAAATAATAAATGTTGGAGAGGCTGCAGAGAGATTGGAACTCTTATACACTGCTGGTGGGAATGTAAAATGGTACAACCACTTTGGAAATCTATCTGGCGTTATCTTAAACAGTTAGAAATAGAACTACCATAAAAAAAAAAAAAGAACTACCATACAACCCAGAAATCCCACTCCTCGGAATATACCCTAGAGAAACAAGAGCCTTCACACAAACAGATATATGGACACCCATGTTTACTGAAGGTCTGTTTACAATAGCAAAAAGCTGGAAGCAACCAAGGTGTCCATCAACGGGTGAATGGGTAAATAAGTGTGGTATATTCACACAATGGAATACTACGCATCGATAAAGACCAGTGATGAATCTGTGAAACATTTCATAACATGGAGGAACCTGGAAGGCATTATGCTGAGCGAAATCAGTCAGAGGCAAAAGGACAAATATTGTATAAGACCACTATTATAAGATCTTGAGAAATAGTATAAACTGAGAAGAACACATACTTTTGTGGTTACGAGGGGGGAGGGAGGGAGGGAGGGAGAGGGTTTTTTACTGATTAATTAGTAGATAAGAACTGCTTTAGGTAAAGGGAAGGACAACACTCAATACATGGAAGGTCAGCCCAATTGGACTGGACCAAAAGCAAAGAAGTTTCCGGGATAAAATGAATGCTTCAAAGGTCAGCGGAGCAAGGGCGGAGGTTTGGGAACCATGCTCTAAGGGGACTTCTAAGTCAATTGGCAAAATAATTCTGTTATGAAAACATCCTGCATCCCACTTTGAAATGTGGCGTCTGGGGTCTTAAATGCTAACAAGCGGCCATCTAAGATGCATCAATTGGTCTCAACCCACCTGGATCAAAGGAGAATGAAGAACACCAAGGTCACACGATAACTAAGAGCCCAAGAGACAGAAAGGGCCACATGAACCAGAGACCTACATTGTCCTGAGACCAGAAGAACTAGTTGGTGCCCAGCCACAATCGATGACTGCCCTGACAGGGAGCACAACAGAGAATCCCTGAGGGAGCAGGAGATCAGTGGGATGCAGACCCCAAATTCTCATAAAAAGACCATACTTAATGGTCTGACTGTGACTAGAGGAATCCCGGCGGTCCTGGTCCCCAAACCTTCTGTTAGCACAGGACAGGAACCATTCCCGAAGACAACTCATCAGACATGAAAGGGACTGGACAGTGGGTAGGAGAGAGATGCTGAAGAAGAGTGAGCTAATTATATCAGGTGGACACTTGAGACTGTGTTGGCATCTCCTGTCTGGAGGGGGGATGGGAGGATAGAGAGAGTTGGAAGCTGGCAAAATTGTCACGAAAGGAGAGACTGGAAGGGCTGACTCATTAGGGGGAGAGCAAGTGGGAGTAAGGAGTAAGATGTATATAAGTTTATATGTGACTGACTTGATTTGTAAACGTTCACTTGAAGCTCAATAAAAGTTAAAAAAAAATAATAAATAAAAAAATGAAATGGGGTGTTTTTAATTATATTCAAAGATAACTAGAAATCCAAATATGCATGGACATTTAGGCAATATACTTATAAATAATGTATAGGTTGAAAATGAAATCACAATAGGAATTAAAATACTTACAATTTAATGAAATGAAAATAATAAAATTACGTATCAAAATTTGTAAATGCAGGTCAAGTTAACATTCTAAGAAATTGTATGGCCTTAAATAAACACATGAGAACAGAGGAATAGGCTGAAAGTTCATCTATCTTGATGGATGATCTAAGTTTCCATCCCAAACATTTTTAAAAAATGGCAAATTACACTTTAATTTGAAAGAAGATAGAGAGCAGGAGAAACAAACAAAATAAAACACATACAATACAATACACTAGGGAGTATTAATGGAGCTAAAATTTAGTTAATTATAAGAATAATAGAATACATATATGCCCTTACGATAAAGAAAATGAAAATACATTTATCCGATATAAAAAATAGTGAGGTGATTTTGCTTCTTAGTTTATAGATCTTATCACATAAGAGGACTGTTCGAAAACTTTATGACACTGGAATTGAAAATATTGATGAAATGGACTATTTATGAGGGAAGGACATGGGGACGTAACTTTCCATAGCTCTCACAATATGAAATGAGCAATCTGAATTGTTCCATAAGTATAAAAGTTGTTACATGATTAACTATCTTCTCACTAAGAAATTTCATGTAGTTTTCCTATAAAGTGCCTAGTTCTTTGCTTTTATTGTCATTGTTTGTTTTATTGTTTTGTTTTGAAAAATTCTTGGAGCCCTGGTGGCACAGTCTTTAAGAGCTACAGATGCTGATAGGGAAGCCAACATGGTGCTATGGAAGAAGCACCATGCTGTCCCTCTGCAGCAAAGACCCCAAAAACTAAGTAAAACAGACACAGATGTCAATCCTGGAACTCTAAGCATAAAATGAAGGGAAAGAATTTGATCAGGCACTGAATGGGATAAGAAATTGACAGAGAACAGAGAATGAGGAGAACTGTGGACTGGAGGTTCCCTACCAGCTAACATGGCACAGATTCCCCATCTTGGACTATAACCACCAAGGAATGCAGAGAGGGAGTACAGGAAGCCAACTTCCTAGGGCTCCCAACAGGAGTTAGAGCACTCAGAAAGCAGGGATACACGCTTTCCCACCCTTCACCCTTCTTCCCTCTACGCGGCCTCCTCCATTTTCCAATGGGCTAGAGTCACTCGGATAGAGAGACACCAGTTCACTGCTGCCCAGGTCCTCCCCGACCCCACCAGCTGGCTCCTTCAATGCCAATTATTTTTGTTATTATTATTATTTTGCCTTTCTTTGTTTCTTCTCTCTGTCTCCTTTCCTTCCTTTTCTTTCTTCCACCTTGCCAGCCCCTTTGCTGTCCCCATCCTGCATTGACAAGCTATGCCACACTGCTGGGCCGGAGAGCCACTGGCACATCTTCCTCAGTTTTGTGCCACTCCCACTGGCCAGGTCTCTTAGCAACATTTTCTTCCCGCTTCTCTCTCTCTCCCTACCTTCCTTTGCTTTCTCCCACCCAGATAGCCCCATGTGCCGTCCCCATCCCTTCTTGGTGGGCCGTATAACACTGTTCAGCTAGAGAGCTGCCAACATGGCCTCCCCAGTTCTGTGTTGCCCACACTGGCTAGGTCTCTCAGTCCATTTTTTTTTTCAGATTTATCTCTATCTTTTCCTTCTTTCCCTATCTTCCACCCACCTAGACCCATGTGCTGCCCCCATCCCATTTTAACAGGTAGTGTTGCACCACTGGGCTAGAGTGCCCTGGATCCATGCTGCTGCCATTGGTCGGCTCAGCACCGTATTTTTTTGTTTTTGTTTCTACTCTCTCTCTTCCTCCTTTCCTGTTTCCCACCCATCTAGTCTTGTATAGTGTCCCTGCTCCTTCTCTAACGGCCTTACTGCACCACTCTGCTAGGGAGCCACCAGCACACAGCCTCCCTGGGCCTACATTATCCCCACCAGCCAGCTTCCTAATCACAATATTGTTTTAGTTTGTTTCCTTTGGTCTTTTCTTTCTTTCCAGTTTCTTTTCTCTCAGCGCCTACCTCCTCTTCCTTTCTCCCACACACCTAGCCTTGTGTGCCACCCTCACCCTCTCTCAAAGAGTTGTGATGCACCACTAGGTTAGAGAGACACTGGCACGCCGCCTGCCAGTTCTGCATCACCATCACCAACTGGCTTCCTCAGCACAATTTTTATTTGTTTTTGCTTTTTTTCCTTTTTGTAGTTGTTTGTTTTGTCTCTCTTCATTCCTTCTTTTTCTTTCTCCTGCCCACCTAGCCCTGTGAGATGCCCCCTCCTTATTGACAGGCTTGGTGCACCACTTGGTCAGAGAGCCTTTGGCACACGGCCTCTCTGGGTCTGCACTACTCCCACAGGCTGGCTCCCTCAGCATCATATTTTTTTCTTTTTCTTTCTTCTTCTCCCCTTTCCTTCTTCCTTCCACCTGGGCTCTGCACTGCCTCCACTGTTTCCTGACAGGTCATGCCACACCAGCCGGTGAGAAAAACATCAGCTTGTCATCACCCTGCTTCCACCCTGCCCCCAACAGCAGGCTCCTTCAGCACCATATTTATTTTCTTGTTGTTGCTTTGTTTCCTCTCTCTGTTTCCCTTCTTTCCTTTCCTTTCTCCAGTCCACCTAGCCCCATGCACTGCCCATGCACCTTCTCAACAGGCTGAGCTAGGATCTCTCAACTAGAAAGTCACCAGCACATGGCCTCCCTGGGTATGCCCTGCCCCACCTGCTGAATTCCACCACACTGCCATTGTATTTATTTCTTTTTCTTTTGCCTCTCCATTTTTTGCTTTGTTTTCATTCTGTTTCTCTGTCTCTTATTTCTCTTCTTTCTGTCACCTGCTTAGTTCCACACATTGCATTCCCCCCTTGCCTCCTGCCTATCTACACCACACACAAAGTGCCGTACCCATGAGAGGCAACAGTGCAAACCCCTGGACCTCTGAACCACATCGGCACTTCCCTGTCAGCCCAAGTTCATGTTGCAAAAGATCCATCCCTCTCTCCCCTCCCTACTGGACCTTTCCAGCTGCATCACAGCTGAGCAACCAGCCTTGCCCACCTGGACAAGGTGGTGAGAAGTATGCCCACAGACAAGCAACAAAACACACCCAGCCTGCCTGCTCAGATATAACCAAATAAAACAAAAAACAGGATGAAACAAACAAAGCAACAATCAATAAATGAAGAAAATAATTCCAGAATGTCCTGGAAACAATAGACAATATCAAAACATATTAAAAACAATAGGACAGGATGAGTCCAAAAAGCAACTAAAATAAAACACCACATGACCTCTGGTAGAAGTAAAGGCACTGGAATTACCTCATAGGGAATTCAAAAGTTTAATATTCAGGACTCTCCAAGAGATTAAGAAAGAGATGAAGGAAAAGGCAGAGAAAACTAAGGAAAAAATGGACAAAATCATGGAAAATACAGACAAAAATCAGGGAAAACACAAAGCAAAGGGAGAATTTGGGGAAATAATACAAGAGCAAAATGTCAAAATAAATAAACAATTAGAAATCATACAAAAAACAGCAATTGGAAATCCAGAAGACAAAATAATTTTAGAAATGGGCAGTGCAATAGAAGGTTTTAGGAGCAAATTTGAAACAAGGGAACACAAGATCAGTGAAACTGAAGACAAATCCTTGGGTACCACTTTGTTTGAGGAAAAATCTGAAAAAAGAATAAAGAAAACCTGAGAACCATGTGGGGTACAATCAGAATTTGTGAGTGACAGGAATTTCAGAACAGGGGGAGAAAATGGAAAACACAGAGAGAATCACTGAAGGCTTGCTGACAGAAAGCTTCCCTAATATAATGAAAGATGAAAAGCTGACCGTCCAAGAAGCTCAAAAGAAGCACATATAGAATAGACTTCAAAAGAAAGTCACCAAAACATAACGCAATTATACTTGCCGAAGCCAAAACCAAAAAAAGAATCCAGAGAGCATTTGAGAAAAATGAAAAGTCACATACAAAGGGGACACTATAAGACTAATCTCTGATTACTAGGCAGAAACCATGAAGGCAAAAAGGCAATGGGATGACATATAAAAAACTTAAAAGAAAATTTGTCAACTGAGAATAATACATCCTGCAAAAGTCTCACTCATATATGATGGTGAAATTAGGAAATTTCCAGATAAACAGAAATTAAGGGAATATGTCAAAACCAAACCAAACTTACAAGAATTATGAAAAGGAGTCCTTCAGTTAGAGAACCAACGACATCAGACAACAACCTGAATCTAGGACACAGGAGAGTATCAGCCAGGTGCCAACCTAGCTAATGAGCACTAAAGGACAAAAGAAAACTGTAAGATTTACAACAGGGAACAAGGGAAGTCAATCTGCAAATGACAACAACATCAGAACAATAAAAGTGAGAATAAATAGCGTAGGTACAGGATTTTCAAATGGAAAGGAAATCAAGTAGATATCATGTAATAAAAGACTGGTTTAAACTTAGGAAGATGGTGTAAATATTAAGATAACCAAAAAGAAAGTTAACAAACCTACTCATTAAAATAAAGAAGAAAAAGGTAAAGTCTCAGTGTCATAGATTCTATTGTGTCCTCCCAAAATATGCCAACTTGGCTATGTCATGATTCCCAGTATTGTGTGATTGTCCACCACTTTGTCATTAGATGTGATTTGCCTATGTGTTATTAATGAGATGAGATTAGTATCAGTTAATGAGATGGTATTAGTAGCAGTTATGCTAATGAGGCAGGACACAATCTCTAGGAAGAGTTTGTGTCTTAAGCCAATCTTTTTTGAGATATAAAAGAGAGAGAGAGACGGCAGCCTCATACCACCGTGAAAGCAGCACCGGGAGCAGAGAGTGTCCTTTGGACCCAGGGTCCCTGTGCTGAGAAGCTCCATGACCAGGGAAGATTGTTGACAAGAACTTCCCTCCAGAGCCAACAGAAAGACAGAAAGTCTTTCTCTGGAGCTGATGCCCTGAATTTGGACTTCTAGCCTACTAGGCTGTGACAGAATAAACTTCTGTTTGTTAAAGCCATCCATTTGTGGTATTTCTGTTATAGCAGCACTAGATAACATAAAAAAAAAAAGATAACATAGACACTCAATAAACATAAAATCTACGAAAGTGAAAGACATGAAAAAAATCCAGAAACAAAAGGAATTCAGTACCGGAGAGAAAGAGGTGTGAAGAAAACATCTGCACCACACACACATACACACAAAAGAACTACAAAATGACAGCAATAAACTCATACCTATCGATAATCACACTAAATGTAAATGACTTAAATGTACTTGTAAAGATACAGAGAGTGACAGAATGGGTTAAAGAAACAGAATTCACCAATATGCTGTCTACAAGAGGCACACCTTGGAAATGAAGATATAAATATATTAAAAGTGAAAGGATGGAAAATAATATAGTAGGCAAATGACAAACAAAAAAGGAGCAGGAGAGGCAACAAAAATCTCAGATAACATAGACTTTAAAACAAAAATCATTAAAGATAAGGAAGGACATTATATAATGATTAAAGGAACAAGCCACCATAAGGACATAACAATAATAAATATCTACACAAGCAATGACATGGGTTCAAAAACATAAAACAAACTCCAACAACACTGAAAAGAAATTGACAGTTTCACAATAATAGTAGGAGTCTTTAACACACCAGTTTTGGTAAAGGACAAAACATCTAGAAAGAAACTCAACAAAGATACAAAAGATTTAAAGGCCACAATCAACCAACTTGACCTCATACACATATACGGAACAATCCACTCAACAGCAGCAAGGTACCTGTTATTTTCCAATGCACATGAAACGTTCTCCTGAATAGATCTCATCTTAGGGCACAAAACAACCTTAAACAAAACCCAAAACACTGAGATAATACAAAGCACCTTCTCTGATCACAAAGCAACAAAAGTAGAAATTAATAAAAAGAAGAGCAAGGAAAAAAACCCAAATACATGGAAACTAAATAACAACCTGCTTAAAAACCAGTGGGTAATAAAAGGTATCAAAGACAGAACTAAAAAAAATTCAAAGTCTCAAATGAGAAAGGAAACATACCAAAACCTTTGGGACACAGCAAAGGCAGTGCTCAGAGGTCAATAGTGATAGATGCACACATCAAAAACGAAGAAAGGCACAAAATCAAAACACTAGCTATACAACTTGGACAAACGGAAAGAGAAGAGCAGAAGAAGTCCACAGCCATGAAAAGAAAGGAAATAATAAAAATCAGAGAGAAGTGAATGAAATAGAAAATAGAAAGAAGCAACAAAACCAAGAGTTGGTTCCATCAAAAGATCAACAAAGTCAACAAACCATTGGTCAAACTGACAAAAGAAAAACAGGTGAAGACAAAAACAACCCAAAGAAGAAATGAAACAGGGGACATTACAACAGACTTAACTGAAATAAAAAGGTTCATAACAGAGTACTATGAAATCTATACTCCAACAAATTTGAAAACCTAGAGGAAATGGACAAATTTCTAGAAACACACTATCTTCCTAAACTAACATAAACTGAGGTCTAAAATCTGGACAGACCCATAACGAGAAGAGATTGAAAAGGTAATAAAAAAAAACTTCCAATAAAAACAGCCTTGGCTCAGATGGCTTCACTGGAGAATTCTACCAAACATTCAAAGAAGAATTCACAGTAGTACTACTAAAACTATTTCAGAACATACAAAAGGAAGGGATACTTCCTAACTGATTCTATGAAGACAGCATAACCCTGATACCAAAATCAGGCAAAGACACCACAAAAAAAGGAAAATTACAGACCGATATCTCTCATGAATATAGATGCAAAAACTCTCCACAAAATTCTAGCCAATAGAATTGAGCATCATATTAAAAAAAAAAAAAACAAAAAAACACCATGACCAAGTGGAATTCATACCAGGTATGCAACAATGATTCAACATTAGAGAAACAGTCAATGTAATCCACCACATAAATAAAACAAAAGAATCACATGGTCATCTCAGTAGACTCAGAAAAGTCATTAGATATAGTATAACACCCATACCTGATAAAAACTCTCAATAAAATAGGTTTAAAAAGGAAATTTCTCAACATAATAAAGGGCATCTAAACAAAACCAACAGCCAACATCATTCTCAACAGACAGTGGCTGAAAACATTCCCCCTGAGAACAGGAACAAAACAAGGATGCCCTTTATCACTACTGCTATTAAACATTGTGCTAGAAGACCTACCTACAGCAATAAGAAAAAGAAATAAAGGACATACAAATAGGCAAGGAAGAAGTAAAACTATCCCTATTTGAGGATGATATTATACTGTACACAAACCTCCTCAAAGATACACAAGAAAACTACTGGAACTCATAGAAAAATTCAGCAGTATAGCGGGATACAAGATAAACATACAAAAAAAGTTGGATTCCTAAACACCAATAAAAAGAACATGGAAAAGAAAATGAGTAAAGCAAAACAATTTAATATAAGTCCTAAAAAAATAAAATGCTTAGGCATAAATCTAACCAGGGATGTATAGGACATATACAAAGAAAACTACAAAATCCTACTGCAAGAAACCAAAAGAGACCTACATAAATTCAAAAACATACCATGTACATGGATAGGTAGACTCAACATTGTGAAAATGTCGATTCTACCCAAAGCAATCTGCAAGTACAATGCAATGCCAGTCCAACAGCATTCTATAACAAGATGGAAAAACTAATCATTAAATTTATTTGGAAAGGTAGAGGCCACAGATAAGTAAATCACTATTGAAGAAGAAGAATAAAGCAGGAGGCCTCATACTATTTGACCTCAGAAACTGCTCTACAGCTACAATAGTCAAAACAGCCTGGTATTGGTACAATGACAGACACAGTAATCAATGGAATTGAATCAAGTATGCAGATGTAAATCCATCCACCTATGGTCAATTGATCTTCAACAAAGGCCCAAAGTCCACTAAATGGGGAAAAGACAGTCTTTCTAACAATTAGTGCTGGAAAAACTAGATGTCCATCTGTAAAAAATGAAACAGGACCCATACTTCACACCATACAAAAAACTAATTCAAAATAAGTCAAAGACCTAAATAAGAAATCAAAAGCTATAAAGATCATAGAAGAAAAAAGGTCAACACAAGAGTCCCTAATACATGGCATAAATGGCATACAAACCATAACCAACAATATGCAAACACCAGAAGATAAGCTAGTAACTGGAATCTTCTAAAAATTAAACACTTATGCTCATCAAAAGATTTCACCAACCCAGTAAAATGAGAACCTACAGACTTGGAAAAAAAATTGGCCATGACGAGTCCAACAAAGTTGCAATCTCTAATTTCTGTAGGAAAATCCAGCACCTCTACAACAAAAAGACAAGTGAACCAATTAAAACATGGACAAAGTATATGAACAGATACTTCTTTAAAGAAGACATTCGCATGGCTAATAGACACATGAGAAAATATTTGCAATCGCTAGCCATTAGAGAAACATAAACGAAAACTACAATGAGACACCATCTCACCCCAACATTACTGGCACTAATCAAAAAAAAAAAAAAAACAGAAATTAATATTCCAGAGGTTGCAGGGAGATTGGAACTCTTATGCACTGCAGGTGGGAATGCAAAATGGTACAACCATTTAGGAAAAAGATATGGTGGCTTCCTTAAAAAAACTAGAAATAGAAATACTACATGATCCAGCTATCCCACTTCTAGGAATATATCCTAGAGAAATAAGAGCCATCATACAAACAGACATATGTGCACCCATGTTCATTGCGACATTATTAACAATAGGAAAAAGATGGACACAACCTAAGTGCCCATCAACAGAAGAATGGATAAACAAACTATGGTACATACACAAATGAAATATTATGCAATAATAAAGAACAATGATGAATCTGTGAAACATCTTACAACATGGATGAATCTGGAGGACATTATGCTGAGTGAAATTCAATCATGAAAGGACAAATACTGTATGAGATCACTGTTAGAAAAACTCATGGAAAGGTTTACACACAGAAAGAAACTATGATGGTTACGAGGGAGAAGAGTGGGGAGGGAAAATCACTAAACAATAGGTAAGTGGTAAATTTGGTGAAAGGTCAGATAGTACACAATGCTAGGAAAGTCAGCACAACTTGACCAAGGCAAGGCCATGGAAGCTTCATAGACACATTCAAACTCCCAGAGGAACGGAATTACTGGGCTAGGGGCTGGGGACCATAGTCTCAGGGGACATCTAGCTCAATTGGCATAACATGATTTATAAAGAAAATGTTTTATATTCTACTTTGGGGAGCAACCTCTTGGGTCTTAGAAACCTGTGAGCGGCTATCTAAGATACTTCTCTGGTCAAGAGAGAATGAAGAGAACGAAAGACACAAGGGAAAGATTAGTCCAAAGGACTAATGGACCACAAGTACCACGACCTCCACCAGACTGAGTTCAACACAACTAGATGGTGCTCAGCTACCTAGACCAGCTGCTCTGATAGGGATCACAATAGAGGCTCCTGGACAGAGCTGGAGATAAATGTAGAACAAAATTCTAACTCACAAAAAAAGAGCAGACTGACTGGTCTGACAGAGAGGAATGGAAATAGAGAACTCAAGAGTGAGAAGTGGACAGTGATGACATGTCGTGGGGTTGGCAATCAATGTCACAAAACAATATGTGTATTAATTGTTTAATGAGAAGCTAATTTGCTCTGTAAACCTATAGCACAATAAAAAAAAGATCTATAATGACAACAACAACTCAAAAGATTAGATAGGAATCTTAGGGAACAGTGAGTTTATGTTGATGGGGGAGGAAGAACCCAGAAAATGAGGGTGAGAATGGTTGCACAACTTGAAGAGTGTAATCAATGTCACTGAGTTGTACATGTAGAAACTCTTGAATTGGTGTATGTTTTGCTATGTATATTCCCAATGACAACAACAACAAAATAATTAAAACAAAAAACAAGGGAAAAAAAAAGAGCTTGGCTGCTAACGAAAAAGTTGGCAGTTCAAATCCAAAGCAGCTCCTTGGAAACCCTATGGGGCAGTTCTACTCTGTCTAGGGTCGCTATGAGTCAATATCGAATCAAGGGTAACAGATTTTTTTTTTTTTTTGGTTTATAACTTCAAAAATTGCCTCTCCTTTTTTTTTTTTTCTTTTCTCTTTCTGGAACCCCATTAGTCCATCTGGTAGAAGTTCTCACCTTATTCTCTTTGTCTCTTACCCTCTTCTCTAGTTTTCCTTTAGTATTTCTCAAATATTCACTCCTCTGAGTTCTGTTCCAGTACACTACCTCTTTCTTTGGCTGTGTTAATCTGCACTTAAACTCCTCCACTGAGTTATTAAGGAGAACTTTAAATATCAGATTTTTTTCCTCAGTAATTCTAAGAACTTGAATCAAAATTACAATTCTTACTGTGATCTTTTGAATATATTAAGCATAGCTAATTTAACATTTGTGCCTTTTGAGTCTATTTTCTATAGCCACTCTTCCTCTGTTTTTGTTGTTAGCTTTGTTTGATTTTATTTATATTGCTTTATCTGCTCATGTGCCAGGTATTGTTTCTGATAGATAGGAGTTGTGTGACAAAGTTATAGAAATATAGTGGTGTTTAGGGCAATGATATCTTCCCACAGAGATTTTATGCTTTTTTCTAGCAGATGATTAGGGACACTAATATTCAAAGGCATATTAATCTAAATCCATGACTTGACGTACTTTGAAGCTTTTCTTTAGGGTAAAGGCTATCTTCTCCCCACTCTTATTTCTACGGCTTAACCTTTTAGATAAACTTTGAAAGTATAAAAGTTTTCTAGCTTCACAAATTTGGCAAGTCCTACACTCCAGTTTTTCTTCTCTAACCTGCTAGGAATGATTTCCTGATTTATCTGTTCAGCTACCTCTTCCATTATGGGCAGGGAAAAGGGATCTCCTTTGCTGGGATTATCATTCTGAATTCTTTAATATATTGTATTTTAATCCTAAAATACTTTGCTTTTTTTTTTACTTTCCAATATCTTCAATAAAATTTATTATTTTTGCTTTCCTATTGTTTCTGTGCAAGGATTGTCCTGAACTAACTGAGAGTGAATACACTTGTTATCTACGTTTTCAGATCTACCCTGAGGATAAACAACTGAGCCAATGCATCTGAGGCTGAGCGAGTTTAACAAACAGTTCTAGATGTCTTTTTAATTTATCAACGGGATGGTATACCATTCCTTGGCCTAGTGTACTGTCATAAACCATAATTTTCATGAGAAAATTCACTTAAGTGTATTTCCTCATTCATCTGAACTTGGAAGCTGGTTCTTCTACTGTATTAACTTACAAAGATATGAAAAATGGACATAGTGCCAAGCTGTTTTCATGTCTTTGTAAGAGAATGCTAAGAAAATTTTCTTCTGTGTTGGCATTGTGGTTGACTTTCCAAAGCTACAAAAATCAAATCCTCGTGTCTTAATTATCTTGTCCTGCTATAACAGAAATACAATAAGTGGGTGACATTAACAAACACATTTATTTTCTCACATTTTAGGAGGCTAGACAGAAGTTTGAATTCAGGGCACCAGCTCTGGAGGAAGGCGTTCTATCTGTGTCTCTTCGAGGGGTAGGTCCTTGTCTCTTTTCAGCTTCTGTTCCTTGGTTCCTTGGTGATCTTCAAGTGGCATGGTACCTACCTTCTCCCAACTATGCTTGCTATCCCTGGCTTAATCTGCTCTTTTATATCTCAAAAGGGATTGATTTAAGACACATCCTACATTATTGGAAAACCTGGTGGTGCAGAGGTTAAGAGTTCCGTTGCTAACCAAAAAGTTGGCAGTTTGAATCCACCAGCCACTCCTTGGAAACCACGTGAAGCAGTTCTACTTTTTCATATAGGGTTGCTATGAGTCAGAATAGACTCAATGGCAATGTTTTTTTTGTTTGTTTCTTTTTGCTACATTATTAACACAACGAAAAAACACATTCCCATATGGAATTATAACCACGGGTAGAGGGGTTAGGATTTGCAACAGATATTTTGGGGCAGACACAATTCAATTTATAACACCCTACAATCAAGATAATTTGGGGGTCAAGCAACCATTACAGAGCTAAATAACTGGCAGTTGGACAGATTCTGCTACCAGAAACCATTATCTAGAATCTCTCATTATTCCGTATACAGTGGAGTTTGCTAAAAGAGAAAGATTAATGGAACCATGTCATCATCAGCTTAGAAACGATTTTCCCTCCATTTTCTGTGAATGTTGCAACCTGACAATGACTCTCAAGGTCAAGTATAACAGGTCTTAGAGAACCAGATACATGAATATGCAGTGCTTCTGAGAATGACAGGCTTCTCTTTACGATGATTTGGTATATCACACTGTATTTGCTGCTCTGCCCTCTCAATTTGAGTAGAAGAGAAAGAGAATTTCAGAGAGACATTTGGGCACAGAGAGTGAGCAGAAGTGAAGTAGTCATTACAATTATTACTTGTTAAACCAAGAATGTGCAGGTTTCCCTCAGATCAATTAAACATCAGAAAAGGTAATCACACTTTAGGCATTTTGCAAGTACCCTTTCAAGTTTAGCTGCTTCCAGATTAAGGAACACTAATGCAATTTTCTATGTTGCGTACCTCAGAGTTAAATACTGGTGAGGGATTGGTTGTAGCACCGCAATTTGTGTGAAGTCCATTGAATTTACTCATATGCACCATATAGGAGTATCTGCATTTAGACACCCTCCCACAAAGATCCAATGTTAATCAAAAGAGATTTAAAGGAGCACCAGATAAATAAAAGGTGTTTGTCCTTTTCCATCTGTCTTCTGCCTTTGTCCCAATTACGAACTATCTCTGAGTAGACAAAAGGCAATGAAAGGAGCCCAAGACGCCATCCAAATTTCAATGCCCGACCGAAGCTAGTCGAATATGAAGCTGATATTTTTAAATTGACCAGATTAACTCAATGTGACTAGCAAGTAATGGCTTTACATGATATGAAATTAAGAGCTGGGAAAGAAATTTCACCTGTGCACGATAGATTGGAGTGCCTAAAAAAATTATATATATATATTATTTCACATATAAACAAAGTCATAGATTTGGAGCAAAACCTAAGCCCTTCATACTGTTGGATTCTTAAACACTAGTGTTACATTTGAATAACGTTTCTTACTTTAAAAAATAATCTATGAATATCTTTTATAATTTTATCTCACGGTAAACGTAAAAAAAACAAACCTAGAGCCGAGCCGTCGAGTCAATCCTGACTCATAGCGACCCTGTAGGACAGAGTAGAACTGCCCCCTAGAGTTTCCAAGGAGCACCTGGCAGATTCGAACTGCCAACTCTTTGGTTCGCAGGGGTAGCACTTAACCACTACTCCACCAGGGTTTCCGCAGTAAGCATATGGCATAAAAACTGAAGTATTTTCAACTTTATTTAAAAAAAATGAGGACAGTGAAGTTGGAAAAGCTAACGTGCCTAATTTTCTTAAGTTCTTATTGATGGTAAATTGAAAGTTAGGTATCATAACTCAGTGCTTCAATAACAGTCATTATTTATTTAAGCAGAAAAAAGTACCTTATTGCTTACAATGTATTAAATAATTATAATTATGAATACACCAAATTTAACTCAATTTCAGATGGAACCCCAAATCTACACACATGGATAAGTATTTTTATTTTTGTCTATAGTTGCAAAGACTGTCGTTTACTTAGTTTGCTCAGAATGACAGCTATTGTTCCGCCATGCCAGATGCAAATCAAGTTTAAAAACATAAGGTGTAGTCACGTAGAATGATTACTACATATGTCGTTAAAAAAAAAAAAAGAACTTGCTGTGCAGTCAATGGCAACCCTGTGTGCCTAAAAATCGAAATGTGCTTCATAGGGTTTTCAATATGGATCATATTTTGGAAGTAGATTTCCAAGCCTTTCTTCTGAAGCAGCTTTGGGTGGACTCGAATCTCCAGCCTTTTGTTTAGCAGTTGAGTGCAGCGTTTACAGTTTGTACCACCCAAGGAACCCACTATGTCATAGGAGTCTGCAAAAATAATTAAGCTTTTAAACTTGGTCATTGTATAATATTTTTAAGTATTAACTAAATGTTAGTTATTAATGGAATGTCTAGTTACACAAGGCTTTGCAATGTAGCAAATTTTTCTCTTTATCTGCTGTCTCTATCATGACCGTAATCCTAATATAATACATACAAATAACAATGATTGTGCCTTCCTTATTGCTGTAATGTTTTTTCCAAATTCTGAATGATGTGGGCAAGCCTATTACATTTATAACCTTAATATTTTCATGTGCCTATACAGTGTGTATTCTTCATAGAGATATTATAGAATTTATATACAATTGGATTATAATCAATTTACTTCCTTTTTTTCCTTACACTGGATATGAACAAGCACAAAAGCCATTCTTTTCCATCACTGAATCATTTCCTATGTAGATACTGAAATTTGGGAATAAAGAGATGAATAAATACATGAATAAAAGGTATATGTAAAAGATCTCTCAGACTGTTTAAATCACAGACAAATGTAAGGTACCACCAAGACTTACAGGTTTTAAATTCCTCAGAGAGAAGTCACCATGTTCATTTCTCATATTGGAACACATTGTGTTCCATACATATAAAGACCAAAATATATTTGAATTATACTAAAAATCTGCATAACAACACTTTTCATGATTTGACAAGTATTTCAGGTTTTTTTTTTTTCAAATGCTTCACTTTGTAAGTAGTCTACAATTTAACAATGAAGTCTGTTAAATAAAATTTTCTAGTCAACATAATTTGGGAGAACAAGAAAAGAAAATTTGAAATTGTAATTCTTCTAAAATATAGTCATTAATTAATGTTTTATATTTTAAGCCAGATGAATCATTATCACAACACTGTTCATATAACTTGTGGGGTTCATATAATTAAAAGGATCATAAAATCAAAACCCGCTGCCATCAAGTCGATTCCTACTCATAGCGACCCTGTAGGACAGAGTGGAACCGTCTCATAAAGTTTCCAAGGAGTGCCTGGCAGATTCGAATTGCTGACTTCTTGGTTAGCAGCCTTAGCACTTAACGAATACGCCACCAGGCTTTCCAAAATAATCATAGTGTAGCCTAAATTTATCTTTGTAGTTCGCAATGTGGAACTTTTATAATTTACAGAAAAATAGAAGTGAAATCTGTTTTAGTTTTAGTGCATTTACTTTGCATGTTTTAGAAAAACTATGAATATCTCCTAAGAAGTTCTAAAAACATGAAAATTTTATAAAAATTACTTAATCTCATGATCAATATTTATGCAGAAAATATACATTAAATTTCACAAAGTATAAAGCTCTGTATTCAAAGTGCAACACAATAGTATGTATTGAACTGAATTTAATGAACAATGACACAGAGCGTGGAAATTCTATAAACATTACTGAAAACACTATCAATATTCACCTTGAAAATACACAAGAAATTACATACATTTGAAACACTACATCTGAAGTACGAAGCAATAATAACTGTGTCTTTTAAGAGCTGAGAAAATAAACAGAATTAAAACAACTTTACTCCATCTTAATTACAGTGTGCCTTCAAGGAAAATGTAAGGTTTTCAGAAAATTCAGTAGGAGAAATAAACTTTACCATATTTTCAAATATGTTAATAGGCACTGCATTGGACAAACTCAGGCACAGCAGTTAAAGTGAAGGATTTGCAAAATATCAGATCAAATGATGTGACAGGTAAAGAGACTCTAAAAGAACAAGCGTACCTGTACAAACATCTATGAATTTCAGGTTTACATTTCATTGTTCTTTATACGCCCTCCCCCCAAAAAAACTGTTGGTGTGGAGTCGATTCCAACTCATGTCAACCACATGTATCTGTATTTTTGCTAAAAAAAAAAAAAAAAGCTCCAAATTTGTAGAAAACACTACGTTCTGGAGGAAGATTTCAAAGACTTGTTTTACTTCCTGGTTCCTCAGGGAATAAATGAAGGGGTTCTGCATGGGGACAACAGAGGTGTTGAGAATAGAAACTCCTTTGGTCAATGATGCCTTTCTTTTGCAGAGGGATTGGCATACATGAAGATGCAGCTTCCATAAGAGATGGAAATGACAGTCATGTGGGAGAAACAAGTGGAGAAAGTTTTTTTTTCTCTGACTGGAAGATGGGATTCTCAGAATAGTCCTGATGACACACATGTAGGACAAAATCATTAATGCCAAAGTGAATAACAAAGAAACCAAAGCCAAGTAAAAACCAATTACTTCTAGGAGCCATGTATTTGAGCAAGATAGTTGTAAGAGGGGAAAATAGTCGCATGCAAAGTGATCAATGACTTTGGAAGCACAGTAATCTGGGGGGGAAGAAGCATAAGGGGTGGGAATATGGTCAGAAACCCTCTCAGCCACACACATGACACAAGCAAGGAGCAGAGTTTCCTGTTCATGGTGCTCGTGTAATGCAGGGGCTTGCAGATGGCCACATACAAGTCATAGGACATGGCTGTCAGAAGGTAAAATTCTGTCACCCTCATGAAAATAAAGAAGAGTTGAGCTGCACAGTTGTTATAGGACATGGTCTTATCCCTGGTGATAATTGCACCCAGAAATCTGGGAATGCATACAGTTGTAAAGGAGATTTCAAGCACTGTGACCACTGTGTAGTTGTTCATTTCTCTCTCTCTCTCTTCAATTTTTCTTCTTTTAATCCCATTTAGACAAAAAAAGTATTAAGGGGAAGAGATGAAAGATATAATTCATCATGATCAGCATCATCATCTCTAATATTCTAAAATATCCTGTATAATCCATGCAAATTTTTTCTTATTTTTAAGATCTTGTTGGCATTCTTTTAATACACATTTATTAGTTATTTTATATTAAAATACAGTAGTAGATAGGAAATCTTCACACAACAAAGCACATCTTTGGGAGACAATGAATAAAATAATTGTCATTTTATGTCCTATTTACGCAAACTCTGATTACAATTGTGTTGAAACAGTCTTAAGAATTACATAGCCCTTTCTTTTCACTCAGATAATTTATTAGACAATCTATCTCCTAGAAAAAAAATGGGTTACTTTAACTTACCAAAAAGTAAAAGTCAAACTTAGAAGCCTGAAGTAACAACTCATTATTTTTTTTAGGATATAAAAAATCAGTTGCCTTATTACAAGTAATATATTTAAATTTTTAACCTTAAGATTTATGGGTCTAATTGCCAAGACCATATGAGTACACTAAATACAATTGCTACAAGACAGAATAAGTAACCCAATTATTTAAAAAATACAAAACTTTCAAATACTCACTGGTTTGTCTTCTTATTCCATCACGATCTTTAATGTTCCACTTCTGTATGGCTTCCTAAAAATGTACATGTATGTATTTAAATAAAACATTTTTATTTTTGAACTGAAAGATGCATAATGTATTTATTTTTCATTTTGACTGAAGCACAAATTGAAAAGTGACTGCTAGCCTTTTATCAACTCTGTTGCTGGATTACGGCTCATTGCATTTTCCATGAAATTATCTTCCTGAGTGTCTTAGTATAATGTTGCTGCAACAGAAATAACACAAGTTGATGGGCTTTAACAAAGAGAAATTTATTTCTTCACAGTGAAGTAGGGTAAAAGTCCAAATTCAGGGCATCAATCTTTCCCCAGATAGGAGCTTCTCCATGGATGTACCCCAGATCCAAAGGACTCGCTCTGCTCCTGGTACTATTATCTTGGTGGTATGAGGTCCCACATATTCTGCTTGTTACCCTTCCTTTCATCTCCTGTAAGATAAAAGGTGGTGTAGGCCATACCCCAGGGAAACTCCCTTTACATTGGATCAGGGATGTGACCTGGGTAAGAGTGTTATAATCCTACCCTAATAGTTTTTAACATAAAATTACAATCACCAGATGAAGGACAACCACACAGTACTGGGAATCATGGTCTAATCAATTTGACACGTATTATTAGGGTACACAATTCAACCCATGACACTGAGTTATTAAGCTTTTTGGAAAAAATGTTTCATTCCCTTGTAATTCCGTCTCACAGTTATCTTCTCCATAAGTCCACTTATCCAAATGGATATCCAGAAAAGTTAAGAAAAAACTTCTTTCATTTTCCTAACCTACTTAGCTTGTTCCCACGTATTCAAATGCTATTTTGAATGTAGTAATAGTTTATCAATTCTATTAAAATCTTGACAGCTATCTCCTTTTGATTTTAGAGAGTAAAATTTCTGTTGTGAAGAATAAAATGTAAAATCGTTTTATACCTTCCAACAACTAGCAACATTCACACTAATCATACTTTATTTTATAATGGCTTAAAGGCAGTTTTTCAGGACATGAAAAGTAGAACATCAGAAACCTTCAAAAGATGTGGAAATATTTTTGACCTCAGCAAAGACTGTGTACTGATCTTCTGGAAACCAGACAAAGTCAGGCCACATCTCTGCTATATTATAGACCATAAGTGAAATCTGGAGGGGGCCCTTGCATTTCTCAGTAACCTGCTCACTCCTCTCCCTAGCAGATCTCTCTTGAGAAGAGTTATATTCATCCTTGCATCCCACAGAGGACCTAAGATGGTGACTTCTATGTAATATTTATATCCATTAATAAGTTGCTTAATATTCATCCTTACTTCATATTATATGAGTAATAAAATAAGAAACCCACTTTCTTATAAAAGGTGAAATTTTGATCAAATTTGTAAAGAATTGTCTTCATTAGAAATGTGAAAGTTTTGAACATATGCCTTTCGGTTAGCAGCTGAGAATGTTAACCATTTGCACCAACCAGGGAATCCCGTTATTAAAATTCACTTCTTTATTTGTCTAAACCTAGTAAATATATACAATTTCAGAACTGTGAAACCATATATCTATAATTTTACCACTGCATGTTTAGTATTTGTGATCTATTTCTCTTAGTTTTAGAGCATTGAAAAGATTTTGTTTACGCTGGCTGAGCTAAGTAGGTGGAATAGACAGATGCTCCCGGCGAACCCTCTATACAACAAAGACCCCCCCAAAAAAAGTGAAACGAGTATATTTATGACAAGCTAGAAGCCCTGAGCTTCAAAGGCAAGTTTAGAAAAAGAACAGAGGGGAAGGGGGAAGAAGAGACAGTACAGAAGTAGAGAGGAGTTACTGGGCCTGAATCTCGGAAAGCCCTCAGGCATCATTCCAGAGTGGCGGCAGTGGGTTGGTACTAGCATTTTGCCACAGTTTCCTTAGGGAGAAGCAGTCAGCCACACAGCCTACTCATACCTTCAGAACCAGAGAAGAATGGCACTCTCAGCAAAAGCTAAGTACTTCCGTATGTTTCACCGCGCCCCCCACTCACAAGCCAGCTTCAGGGGCTGAATTCTCTGGGCCTGAGATAGGCACTGTTGAGTGCCTAGAGCCATCCACCCAGCCATGGAGAAGGAAAAAATTTGCAATTGGGGGAAAAGATAATTTGCCAGCTCCACTAACCAGGGGAGCTCAGCACAGAAGTGGCTCCTGTCCAGGCATAAACAGTCCATGGACTTTGAGCACCTTTCCCCTCTGTATGGACCTGTGTGGGCCTATTTCAGGAGACTAGACCCTTGTTGGCAGACTCTAACCATTTCAGCTGTGCGGCGGAAAGGTGGGTGATGTTTAGCATTGCTTTGCCCATTAAACAGGGTCCTCACCTACCCACATGACGGGCCTAAGGACTGATAGCTCCACTCAGGTCACTCAGCCACCCACTACAGGGGTCCAAGGATAACTGGTACCTCCCAGTCTTTACAACCAAAAATATTAGGAGCCCATGGTCTGTCTGAAGAACCCACCCACCTGCGCACTCTAGGGAACAGGAATGCGCTTTCCTCAGAGACACTTGGGAGTCAGCTCTCAGCCCCACGCCTTTTTCAGAGTGTGACCCCCTGCTGCAATCAGATATTGGTATATACACCAATTACCACTGCCCCTCTAAGACTGTAGGACAGAGTCTGTACCACACACTTCATGATCAGCTACCTGGACACCTGAGCTGAATCCATACAAGAAAAGTGAATGGACTCCTAGAATGATATAACTGATAACAGCTCTTTCCATCTGAGGACAGGACGACAGTGTTCCAAAGGTGAAAATAATCAAGCTAGATCACTCAAACAACCCATTTGGGCATATCAAAACCAAACAAAACAAAGCAAGAGGCTACGATACAGTAAGCAGGAATAAACTAATATAATAACTCATAGATGGCTCAGAGACAACAGTCAATATCAAGTCACATAAAGAAACAGACCATGATCACCTCAATAAGCTCTCAAAACAAAGAATCCAGGGATCTTCTAGATAAAAGAAGTGCAATCCTGGAATTACGAGAGGCAGAATACAAAAGATTAACATACAGAACTCTTCAAGACATCAGGAAGGAAATGAGACAATATGCAGAACAAGCCAAGAAACACACAGATAAAATAATTGAAGAAATTAAAAAGATCATTCAGAAACATAATGAAAAATTTAATAAGCT
Source organism: Loxodonta africana (assembly GCF_030014295.1). Taxonomy (NCBI): domain Eukaryota; kingdom Metazoa; phylum Chordata; class Mammalia; order Proboscidea; family Elephantidae; genus Loxodonta; species Loxodonta africana. The sequence goes on along the minus strand of NW_026975625.1, from coordinate 270,903 downwards.
GGAAAAATCCATAGACAGACAGCAATCAGAAATTCAGAAGATTAACAAAAAAATTACAGAATTACACAACTCAACAGAAAATCAGAGGAGCAGAATTGAGCAAGTAGGAGCCATAATTTCTCAACTTGAAGATAAATCACTTGGCAGTAACATATTCGAGGAAAAATCCAATAAAAGAATTTTAAAAAATGAAGAAACTTTAAGAATCATGTGGGACTCTATCAAGAGAAATAACCTGCTAGGGACTGAAGAATGAGAACAGGGAGGGATAACAGAATATATGTGGAGAGAATTGTTGATTTTTGGGCAGAAAACTTCCCTGATATTGTGAAAGATGAGAAGATATCTATCTAAGATGCTTATCGAATTCCACATAAGGTAGATGTTAAAAGACAGTCACCAAGAGATATTATAATCCAACTTGCCAAAGCCACAGATAGAGAGAGTATTTTAATAGACAAAAAGTCACCTACAAAGGAGAGTCAATAAGAATAAGCTCAGACTACTATGCAGAAACCATGCAGGCAAGAAGGCAATGGGATGACTTATTTAAAAAAATTGAAGGAAAAAAATTGCCAACCAAGAATCATATATCCAGCAAAACTGTCCCTTAAATACAAAGGGGAAAGTAGGACATATCTAGATAAATAGAAGTTTAGGGAATTTGTAAAAAAAAAAAAACCAAAACTATGAGACATACTAAAGGGAGCTCTTTTGTTAGAAAATCAATAATATCAGGCATCAACCCAAGACTAGAACACTGGACAGAGCAATCAGAAGTCAACCCAGACAGAGAAAAAAAAAAAAAGCAAGATAAAAAAAAAACTCAACATTAAAAAAGTAAGAGGGACTAAGAAATGTAATCATAGATCTTCCATACGGACAGGACGATACGGCGATACAAAGAAGTGAAAGTAAGGTTTAAATTTAGAAAACTAGGGAAAAACTTAATCTGTATGCTGAACAAATAATCCGAGAAGCTGGACTATATGAAGAAGAACGGGGCATCAGGATTTGAGGAAGACTCATTAACAATCTGCATTAGGCAGATGATACAACCTTGCTTGCTGAAAGTGAAGAGGACTTGAAGCACTTACTAATGAAGATCAAAGACCACAGCCTTCAGTATGGATTACACCTCAACATAAAGAAAACAAAAATCCTCACAACTGGACCAATGAGCAACATTATGATAAACGGAGAAAAGGTTGAAGTTGTCAAGGATTTCATTTTACTTGGATCCACAATCAACAGCCACCGAAGCAGCAGTCAAGAAATCAAAAGACGCATTGCATTGGGCAAATCTGCTGCAAAGGACCTCTTCAAAGTGTTGAAGAGCAAAGATGTCACCCTGAACACTAAGGTGCGCCTGACCCAAGCCATGGTATTTTCATTCGCATCATATGCATGTGAAAGGTGGACAATGAATAAGGAAGACCGAAGAAGAGTTGACACTTTTGAATTGTGGTGTTGGCAAAGAATATTGAATATACCATGGACTGCCAAAAGGACGAACACATCTGTCTTGGAAGAAGTGCGGCCAGAATGCTCCTTAGAGGCAAGGATGGTGAGACTGCGTCTTACATATTTTGGACATGTTGTCAGGAGGGATGAGTCCCTGGAGAAGGACGTCATGCTTGGCAGAGTACAGGGTCAGTGGAAAAGAGGAAGACCCTCAAAAAGGTGGATTGACACAGTGGCTGCAACAATGAGCTCAAGCATAACAACTATTGTGAGGATGGCGCGGGACCGGGCTGTGTTTTGTTCTGTTGTGCATAGGGTCACTATGAGTCGGAACCGACTCAACGGCACCTAACAACAACAGGGGTAAATAATAAGGTAACCAAAAGGAGACAAAGTATTCTACTCATCAAAATAAAATACAAGAAAAAATACACAGCAGAAACAAAATCAACAACAAAGAGTATGAGGAAGGGACTATATATAATCTACTCAGCACATAAAATTAAGTGGGAAAAAGAAACTGTTAATAACACACACAGAGAGACATCAAAATGATAACATTAAATTCATACACATCCATAATCACGCTGAATATAAACGGACTAAACGTACCAATAAAGAGACAAAGAGTGGCAGAATGGATTAAAAAACACAATCTGTCTGTATGCTGCCTACAAGAGACACCTTAGACTTCGAGACACAAACAAACTAAAACTCAAAGAATGGAAAAAATACATCAAGCAAACAACAATCAAAAAAGAGCAGGAGTGGCAATATTAATTTCTGACAAACGGGTTTTAAAGTTAAGTCCATCATAAAGGGTAACAAACGACACTATATAATCATTAAAATTATTTTTTTATAAAAAGAAGATATAACCACATTTAATGTTTATGCACCCAATGATAGGGCTAAAAGATACATAAAACAAACTCTATCAGCATTGAAAAGTGAGATAGACAGCTCCACAATAATAGTAGGAGACTTCAACACATCACTTTCAGGAAAGGACAGGATATCCAGAATGAAGATCAATAAAGACGCAGAAGATCTAAATGCCTCAATCAACCAACATGACTTCATAGACCTACAGCAAACAAGTATACTTTCTTTTCTAGTGCACATGGAACATTCTCTAGAATAGACCACATATTAGGTCATAAAGCAAGCCTTAGAAGAATCCAAAACGTGTAAATATTACAAAGCATCTTCTCTGACCATAACGTTATAAAAGTGGAAATCAATAACAGAACAAACAGGGAAAAGAAATCAAACACTTGGAAACTGAACAATACCCCGCTCAGAAAAGATTGGATTATAGAAGACATTAAGGATGAAATAAAGGATTGCATAGAATTCCATGAGAATGAAAACACTTCCTATCAGAACCTTTGGGACACAGTGAAAGCAGTGCTCAGAGGTCAATTTATATCAATAAATGCACACATACAAAAAAGAAGAAAGGGCCAAAATCTAAGAATTATCCCTACAACTTGAATAAATATAAAGAAAACAACAAAAGAAACCCTCAAACACCAGAAGAAAACATTTAATAAAAATTAGAGCTGAACTAAATGAAATAGAAAACAGAAAAACAATTGAAAGAATTAACAAGACCAAAAGTTGGTTCTCTGAAAAAATAAAAAAAAAATTGATAAACCATAGGCCAAACTCACCAAAGTAAAACAGGAGAGGAAACAAATAACCTGAATAAGAATTGAGATGGGTGATATTACAACAGGCCCAACTGAAATTAAAAGAATCGTATCAGATTACTATGAAAAATTGTACTCTAACAAATTGGAAAACCTGGAAGAAATGGGTGAACTCCTAGAAACACACTATCTACCTAAACTAACACAAACACAGGTAGAACAGCTAAGTTGACAGATAACAAAAGAAGAGATTGAAAAGATAATCAAAAAACTCCCAACAAAAAAAGTCCTGGCTCTGACAGCTTCACTGCACGGTTCTACCAGACTTTCAGAGAAGAGGTAACTCCACTACTACTAAAGGTATTTCAGACCATAGAAGAGGACGGAATACTCCCAAACTCATTCTATGAAGCCAGCATATCCTGATACCAAAATGAGCTGAAGACACCTAAAAAAGAAAATTACAGACCTATGTCCCACATGAACTGATACGCAACAATCCTCAACAAAATTCTAGCCAATAGAATTCAACAACATGTCAAAAAAATAATTCACCATGACCAAGTGGGATTCATAACAGGTATGCGGGTTCAACATTAGAAAAACAGTTAATGTAATCCACGACATAAATAAATAAAAGACAAGAATCACATGATTTTATCAATTGATGCAGAAAAGGCATTTGACAAATTCAACACCCATTCAGCATAAAAACTCTCAGCAAAATAGGAATTGAAGGAAAATTCCTCAACATAATAAAGGGCATCTATACAAAGCCAACAGCCAACATCACCCTAAATGGAGAGAGCCTGAAAACATTCCCATTGAGATCGGGAAGCAGACAAGGATGCCCTTTATCACTGCTGTTATTCAACATTGTGCTAGAGGTTCTAGCCAGAGCAATTAGGCTAGACAAAGAAACAAAGGGCATCCGGATTGGCAAGGAAGAAGAAAAATTATATCTATTTTCAGACGACATGATCTTCTACACAGAACACCCTAAGGAATCCTCCAGAAAACTACTGAAACTAATAGAAGAGTTCAGCAGAGTATCGGGATACAAATAGACATACAAAAATCAGTTGGATTCCTCTACACCCACAAAAAGAACTTCAAAGAGGAAATCACCAAATCAATACCATTTACAGCATCCTCCAAGAAGATAAAATACTTAGGAATAAATCTTACCAGAGATGTAAGAGACCTTTACAAAGAAAACTGCAAAACACTTCTGCAAGAAACCAAAAGAGACCTACTTAAGTGGAAAAACCTACCTTGCTCATGGACAGGAAGCCTTAAAATTATAAAAATGTCTATGCTGCCCAAAGTGATCTATGTATTTAATGCAATTCCAATCCAAATTCCATGACATTCTTTAATAAAATGGAAAAACAAATCCCCAACTTCATAAGGAAAGGAAAGAGGCCCCGGATAAGTAAAGCATTAATGGAAAAGAAGAACAAAGTGGGAGGCCTTACTCTACCTGATTTTAGGACCTATTATACTGCCACAGTAGTCAAAACAGCCTGGTACTTGTACAAAAGCAGATACTTAGACCAATGGAACCGAATTGAGAATCCAGACATAAATCCATCCATACATGAGCAGTTGATATTTGACAAAGACCTGAAAACAGTTAAATGGGAACAAGACAGTCTTTTTAAAAACGGTGCCAGCATAACTGGATATCCATCTGCAAAAAAATGAACCAAAACCCATACCTTACTCCATGTGCAAGAACAAGCTCAAAACAGATCAAAGACCTATGTATAAAATCTAAAACGACAGAGATCATGAAAGAAAAAATAGGGACAACGTTAAGAGAAACAGTACACAAAACATTACTAAAAATGCAGAAGACAAAGTAGATAACTGGGAGCTCCTAAAAATCAAACACCTACACTCATCCAAAGACTTCAAAAAAGTAAAAAGATTACCTAAAGATTGAGAAAACGTTTTTAGCTATGACATTTCTGATCAACACCTGTTCTCTAAAATCTACATGACAGTGTAAAAACTCAACTGAAAAACACAAACAACCCAATTAAAAAAATGGGCAAAAGACGCTTCACTAAAGAAGACATTCAGGTAGCTAACAACATGAGGAAATTCTCATGATCATTAGCCATTAGAGAAATGCAAACCAAAACTACAACGAGATTCCATCTCACTCCAGCAAGGCTGGCATCAATCCAAAAAACACAAAACAATAAATGTTGGAGAGGCTGTGGAGAGATTGGAACACTTATACGCTGCAGGTGGGGACGTAAAATGGTACAACCACTTTGGAAATCCATTTGGCGCTTCCTTAAAAAGCCTAGAGAAATAAGAGCCTTTACATGAACAGATATATGCACTCCCATGTTTATTGCAGCACTGTTTACAATAGCGAAAAGATGGAAGCAACCAAGGTGCCTATCAACAGATGAATGGATAAATAAATTATGGTATAGTCACACAATGGAACAGTACGCATCGATAAAGAACAGTGAGGAATCTGTGAAACATTTCATAACATGGAAGAAACTGGAAGGCATTATGCCGAGTGAAAATAGCCAGTTGCAAAAGGACAAATATTGTATAAGACCACTATTGTAAGAACTTGAGAAATAGTTTAAACTGAGAAGAAAACACTCTTTTGTGGTTATGAGAGGGGGAGCGGGGAGGGGAGAGAGGGGCATTCACTAATTAGATAGTATATAAGAACTACTTTAGGTGAAGGGAAAGACAGCACAGAATAGAGGGGAGGTCAGCACAATTGGACTAAACCAAAAGCAAAGAAGTTTCCTGAATAAACTGAATGTTTCGAAGGTCAGCGTAGCAGGGTCAGTGGTTTGGGGACCATGGTTTCAGGGGACATCTAAGCCAAATGGCATAATAAAATCTATTAAGAAAACATTCTGCATCCCACTTTGAAGAGTGACGTCTGGGGTCTTAAACGCTAGAAAGCAGCCATCTAAGATGCATCAATTGGTCTCAGCCCACCTTCATCAAAGGAGAATGAAGAACACCAAGGACACAAGGTGATTATGAGCCCAAGAGACAGAAAGGGCCACATGAACCAGAGACTACATCAGCCTGAGACCAGAAGAACTAGATGGTGCCCGGCTACAACCAATGACTGCCCTGACAGGGAACACAACAGAGAACCCCTGAGGGAGCAGGAGATCAGTGGGATGCAGACCCCAAATTCTCATAAGACCAGACTTAATGGTCTGACTGAGACTGGAAGGACCCCAGTGGTCATGATCCCCCATCTGTTGATGGACACCTTGGTCGCTTCCATCTTTTTGCTATTTCTGTAGGATATAGTCCAAGGAGTGGGATTGCTGGATGGTATGGTATTTCCATTTCTAGTTTTTTAAATAAGTGCCAAATCGACTTCCAAAGTGGTTGTACCATTTTACATTCTCACCAGCAGTGTAGAAGTGTTCCAGTCTCTGCACAACCTCTCCAACATTTATTGTTTTGTGTTTTTTGGATTAATGCCAACCTTGTTGGAGTGAAAGGGAATCCCAATGTAGCTTGGATTTGCATTTCTCTAATGGCTAATGATTACGAGCATTTCCTCATGTGTCTGTTAGCTATCTGAATGTCTTCTTTAGTGAAGTACCTGCTGATATCTTTTGTCCATTTTAATCGGGTTATTTGGCTTTTTGTAGTTGAGTTTTGCAGTACCACGTAGATTTTAGAGATCAGATGCTGATCAGATAGATACGTCATAGCTAAAAACTTTTTCCCAGTCTGTAGGTAATCTTTTTACTCTTTTGGTGAAGTCTTTGGATGAGCATAGGTGTTTGATTTTGGGGAGCTCGCAGTTATCTAGTTTCTCTTCTACATTGTTAGTAATGTTTGGTTTACAGTTTATACCATGCATTAGGGCTTGTAGCATTGTCCCTATTTTTTCTCCCATCATCTTTATCATTTTTGACTTGATATTTAGGACTTTGAGGCATTTTGAGTTAATTTTTTTTCTCTGTGGATGGTGTGAGATACGGGTCTTCTTTCTTTCTTTTTTTTTTTTTTGCAGATGGATATCCAGTTATGCCAGGACCATTGGCTAAACGGAGTGTCTTTTCTCCATTTAACTGAGTTTGGGTCTTTGTTAAATATCAGCTGCTCACATGTGGATGTATTTATGTTGGGATTCTCCATTCTGTTCCATTGGTCTATGTATCTGTTTTTGTACAAGTACCAGGCTGTTTTGACTGTCATTAGGTAGAGTGAGGCCTCCCACTTTGTTCTTCTTTTTCAGCAATGCTTTACTTATCCAGGGCCTTCTTCTCTTCCATATGAAGTTTGTGATTTCTTTGTCCATCTCATTAAAAAATGTTGTTGGAATTTGGGTCAGAATTGCATTGTATCTATAGATAGCTTTTGGGAGAACAGACATTTTTACAATGTTAAGTCTTCCTATCCATGAGCAAGGTATGTTTTTCCGCTTATGAAAGTCTTTTTGGGTTTCTTGCAGTAGTGTCTTGTAGTTTTCTTTGTGTAGGTCTTTTACGTCTCTGGTTGGATTTATTCCTAGGTATTTTATCTTGTCGGGGGCTACTGTAAATGGTTTTGATTTCGTGATTTCTTCTCTGATGTTCTTTTTGTTGGTGTGTGGTGTGTGTGACGGAATTCAATTGATTTTTGTATGTTTATCTTGTATCCCAATACTCTGCTGAACCCTTCTATCAGTTTCAGTAGTTTTCTTGAGGATTTTTTAGGTTTTTCTGTGTATAAGATCATGTCATCTGCAAATAGAGTTACTTTTACTTCTTCCTTTATTTTCAATCTGGATGCCCTTTATTTTCTTTTTGTAGCCTAATTGCTCTGGCTAGGACTTCCAGCACACTGTTGAATAAGACTGGTGGTAAGTCTCATCCTTGTCTGGTTTCTGTTCTCTAGGGGATTACTCTCAGGCTCACTCCATTTAGGATGATGGTGGCTGTTGACTTTGTATAAATGCCCTTTATTATGTTGAGGAATTTTCCTTCTATTCCTATTTTGCTGAGAGTTTTTATCCTGAATGGGTGTTGAACTTTGTCAAATGCCTTTTCTGCATCAATTGATAAAATCATGTGATTCTTGTCTTTTTTTTAATTTATGTGGTGGATTACATTAATTGTTTTTCTGATGTTGAACCATCCCTGCATACCTGGTATGAATCCCACTTGGTCATGGTGAATTATTTTTTTGACATGTTGTTGAATTCTATTGGCTAGAATTTTGTTGAGGATTGTTGTGTATCAGTTCATGAGGGACATAGGTCTGTAATTTTCTTTTTTAGGTGTCTTCAGCTCATTTTGGTATCAGGGATATGCTGGCTTCATAGAATGAGTTTGGGAGTATTTCGTCCTCTTCTATGGTCTGAAATACCTTTAGTAGTAGTGGAGTAACCTCTTCTCTGAAAGTCTGGTAGAACCGTGCAGTGAAGCTGTCAGAGCCAGGACTTTTTTTGTTGGGAGTTTTTTGATTATCTTTTCAATCTCTTCTTTTGTTATCTGTCAACTTAGCTGTTCTACCTGTGTTTGTGTTAGTTTAGGTAGATAGTGTGTTTCTAGGAGTTCACCCATTTCTTCCAGGTTTTCCAATTTGTTAGAGTACAGTTTTTCATAGTAATCTGATTCGATTCTTTTAATTTCATCTGGGTCTGTTGTAATATCACCCGTCTCATTTCTCATTTGGGCTATTTGTTTCCTGTTTTTCTTTTGTCAGCCTAGCCAATGGTTTACCAACTTTGTTAATTTTTTCAAATAATCAGCTTTTTGTTTGTTAACTCTTTCAATTGTTTTCTGTTCTCTAATTCATTTAATGCTGCACTAATTTTTATTATTTATTTTCTTCTGGTTCCTGAGGGTTTCTTTTTTTACTCTCTTTATTTGTGTCCAAGTTGTAGGGACAGTTCTTTGATTTTGGCCCTTTCTTCTTTTTGTATGTGTTCATTTATTGACATCAATTGACCTCTGAGCACTGCTTTTGCTGTATCCCAAAGGTTCTGATAGGAAGTGTTTTCATTCTCATTGGATTCTATGAGTTTGTTTATTCCCTCCTTAATGTCTTCTATAATCCAGTCTTTTTGGAGCAGGGTATTGTTCCATTTCCAAGTATTTGATTTCTTTTCCCTGCTTTTTCTGTTTTTGTCTTCTACTTTTATGGCCTTATGGTCTGAGAAGATGCTTTGTAATATTTTGATGTTTTGGATTCTGCTAAGGCTTGCTTTATGACCTAGTATGTGGTCTATTCTAGAGAATATTTCATGTGCACTAGGAAAGAAAGTATACTTTGCAGCTGTTGGGTGGAGTTTTCTGTATGTCTATGAGGTCAAGTTCGTTGATTGTGGCATTTAGATCTTCTGTGTCTTTACTGAGCTTCTTACTGGATGTCCTATCCTTCACCAAATGTGGTGTGTTGAAGTCTCCTACTATAATTCCAGAGCTGTCTATCTCACTTTTCAATGCTGTTAGAGTTTGTTTTATGTATCTTGCAGCCCTGTCATTGCGTGCATATGTATTTAATATGGTTATATCTGCCTAGTAAATTGTCCCTTTAATCATTAGATAGTGTCTTTCCTTATCCTTTGTGGTGGATTTAACTTTAAAGTCTATTTAGTCAGAAATTAATATTGCCACTCCTGCCTGTTTTTGATTGTTGTTTGCTTGATGTATTTTTTCCATCCTTTGAGTTTTAGTTTGTGTCTCTAAGTCTAAGGTGTGTCTCTTGTAGGCAGCATATAGCTGAATTATGTTTTTTTATCCAATCTATGACTCTCTGTCTCTTTATTGGTGCATTTAGTCCATTTACCTTCAGGGTAATTATAGAGAGGTATGAATTTAGTGCTGTCATTTTGATGCATTTTTCTGTATTGTTGACAGTTTCATTTTCCACTTACTTTTTTGTGCTGAGAACTTTTTCGTTGTAAATTGTGTGTTCGTCTTTTTCGTTGTAGATGAATTTGTTTTTGCTGAGTCTTTATTTTTACCTTGGTTTTTATTTTGAAGTTTGGGATTGTTAGTCTTATTTGTGCTTACCTTAATATCTACCCCTGTTTTTCTAAGTGTGAACCTACTTTGTATCTCCCTACATTGCTTTGATTTCCTCTCCATATGGAAGGTTTATGCCTGCTGTATTTATTTCATCCCTCTTTATTGATTATTGTCATCTTTTACATAATGATGTCAGTGATTCCACGTTTTGAGCCTTTTTTAAAATCTTATTTCATTTTTGTGATTTCCCTATCTTAGTTGTTATCAGGATGCTCTGTTCTGTGTCCTTGTGTTGTGTTGATATCTGATATTATTGGCTTCCTATCCAGAGAATTCCCTTAAGTACTTCTTGTAGTTTTGGTTTGTTTTTTGCAAATTCTCTAAGCTTGTGTTTATTTCTAAATGACTTAATTTCCCCTTCATATTTGAGAGAGAGGTTTGTTGGATATATGATTCTTGGCTAGCAATTTTTCTCCTTCAGTGCTGTGTGTATGTCATCCCATTGCCTTCTTGCCTGCATGTTTTCTGCCGAGTAGTTGGAACTTATTCGTATTCATTCTACTTCGTAGGTAACTTTTCATTTATCCCTGGCTGCTCTTAAAATTTTCTCTTATCTTTGGTTTTGCAATTTTGATGATAATATGTTTGGGTGATTTTCTTTTGGGATCTGCCTTTTATGTGGTTCAATGAGCATCTTGGATAGATAACCTTTCATTTTCCGCCATGTCAGGGAAGTTTTCTGCCAACAAATCTTCAATAATTCTCTCTGTATTTTCTGTTCTCCCTTCCTCTTCTGGAATTCTAATCACACACAAGTTGTTCTTGATAGAGTCCTACTTGATTCTTAGTGTTTCTTCATTTTTCTAAATTCTTTTATCTGATTTTTCTTTAAGTACATTGGTGCCAAGTGCCTTATCTGCCATCTCCACAATTCTGCATTTCAATTCCTCAATTCTGCTTCTCTGACTTCCTATTGATTTGTCTAATTCTGTAATTTTATTGTTAATCTTTTGGGTTTCTGAATGCTGTCTCTCTATGGATTCTTGCAGCCTATTAAATTTTTCATTATGTTCTTGAATAATCTTTTTAATATCTTCAACTGCTTTATCTGTGTGTTCCTTGGCTTTTTTTGTACATTGCCTGATTTCATTCCTGATGTTGTCCCTGAAGTCTTGAAGTGTTCGGTATGCTAATCTTCTGTATTCTACATCTGCCAATTCCAGGATACATCTTCCTCTGGGAGAGACCTTGATTCTCTATTTTGGGAGTTTGTAGAAGCAATCATGGTCTGCTTCTTTATGTGATTTGATATTGACTGCTGTCTCTGAGCCATCTATAAGTTGTTGTAATAATTTATTTTATGTTCGCTGACAGTGTCCTTTTTGTTTTGCTTTGTTTCTATATACTCAGATAGGCTACTAGAGTATGCTAACTTAGTCATTGGAGCCCTTGAAGCACTAATGTCCTGTTACCAGATGGTTAGAACTGTTACCAGGTAAATAAGCCTATGAGTCCATTCACTATTCTTTAATAGAATCAGCTCAGGTGTCCTGACAGTCAGCCACCTACTGTGTGGTTTAAGCTCTCACCTACTATCTTAGAGGAGTAGTGGTGATGGTTGTATACACTGGTTTCTGGTAGCGGCAAGGGGTCGCACCCTGAGGAGAGTAGGGTGCTGACAGCTTTCCCCCAAGTGTCAGTGAGGATGTAGCGTCTCTGTTCTCTAGAGTGCTCTGTTGGGTGGACTCTGCAGCTGTGCCTTAGGCACCCAATGCTTATATCCGTAAAGACTGGTAGGCACCATTATCCTCAGATCGCTTTCGCGTGGTGCTAGGTGGCATGGATTAAGCCTCAGCCCTCCGGTCTGTACTGTGGGTAGGTGAAGGCTCTGTTTAATAAGTAGAGCAGTATCAGACCTCCAAAACCTGCCTCTCCATCACACAGCTGAAACAATTGCAGTCAGACCTCTAACAGATTTGCCTTTGCATTATAATAGCCACCTGGTAGGGAACATAATTTTGAGGTTAATGAATAGCTTGAACGTGATGAATGCATTCTAACAAACATATCTCATCAATTTAATCTGTATATTGAGGTGTTTATGACATTTTACTTCTTTTGTTGTAGGTTACCCTTGAGTCATCAGATTATTAACCACCTGATAAATCCACTAGAATCCTTCCTACCTACTTAAGGTGGCCTAGTGAATCCAGGGTTTCTGATAAATGCACTCATTTTAATACAATGAGCTCAGTGTAAAATCATGTGTTTCCTTCCCTGACTTTTGTTATGAGAATCCATTTCAAAATAATTTTTCATATTTATGATCAAATTAATGAGCAAAATATTGTAAAACTTTTAATATCTATGCTCTCCTTCTAAGTAAGAATTTTTCATCCCATGGATAATGGCAGGCCTGATACATGTTATACACTAAAAGACAGTCTAGGAGTGGTAAATACACTCATAAGAAGAATTTTAAAGGTAACTACTTCAGGTGAGGTAATCAGTGAGTTCTAAATAATGCATGACCAATCTCATGAGGTAGAGGAAGAGGGATGCTTCTGTTGGCAAAGGAGGTTGGGTGGAACTTTTAGATTCAGGTACGCAGAGTCATTGAAATTCACAGAGACAGTGTCATCTCAGTTCAAAATTCTTCCATCTATTTGTTGATTCATTTAACAAACATTTTACTGACTGAGTGATCTACATCAAGCCATTTGGCAGGCAATTCTGAGCAAAATGTTCTCTTTGCTCACAAAATGCTCGTAATTTATCAAGAGAAAAGATGTTTTGGTAAGTTGTAAAAATTGCTATCATATTGATAATCATACCTCTAGGCTTCTCCTTCTACTAGGCTTGTGTCATCCTAAATAACTACTTGTGAAATAAAAAACTAGACAGTGAAAAACTTATGAATAGCAGCTGAACATTTTCTAATATAATGCTGGAAGGTTGGAAGCCCCTCAGGTTGGAAGGCACTCAGAGTATGACTGGGGAAAAGCTGCCTCCCCAAGGTACACTCGACCTTAATGACGTAGATGGAGTCAAGCTTTCAGGACCTTCATTTGCTGGTATGGGATGACTCAGAATTAGAAGAACCAGCTGCAAGCATCCACTAATAATCAGCATGGAATTTATGAAGTATGAATCTAGGGAAATTGAAAGTCAACAAAAATTGTATGAAACGTAAACAGATCAATATCCTAGGCATTAGATAGCTGAAAAGGACTAGTAGTTGCCGTTTGGGTTAAGGCAATCGTATGGTCTACTATGCCAAGAATGACAAATTGAAGAGGAACAGCATCACATTCATCGTCAAAAAGAACATTTCAAGATCTATCCTGAAGTACAATGCTGTCAGTAATAGAAAAATATCGACATGCCTACAAGGAAGACCAGCTAATACGACAATTATTCGAATTTAAGAATCAACCACTAAGGCCAAAGATGAGGAAATTGAAGATTTTTACCAATTTCCAAATCTAAAATTGATCAAACATACTGGTAATTACTGGTGATTGAAATGCGAAAGTTGGAAACAAAGAAGAAGGATTGATCAATACTTGGAATATGTGGCTTTGGTGATAGAAATGACACCAGAGATCCTGTGATAGAGTTTTGCAAGACCAACAACTTCTTCACAGCAATTATCTTTTTTTCAATAACATAAATTGCAACGATACACATGGATCTCACCACACAGATTGCACAGGAATCAAATTGACTCCATCTGTAGAAAGAGGCAATGGAAAAGCTCAATATCATCAGTCAGAACAAGGCAAGGGGCCGACTTCAGAACAGATCATCAACTGCTCATATGTAAGTTCACGTTGAAGCTGAAGAAAATTAGAGCAAATCCACAAGAGCAAAATACCACCTTGAGTATCCCACCTGAATTTAGACACCATTCCAAGAATAGATTTGATGCACTGAACACTAATGACTGAAGACCAGACAAGTTGTGGAATGACATTAAGGACATCAGACACGAAGAATGCAAAAGGTCATTAAAAAGGAAAGACCAAAATGGATGTCAGAAGAGACTCTGAAACTTGCTCTTGAATTTTGAGTAGCTAAAGCGAATGGAAGGAATGACGAAGTAAAATAGTTGAACAGAAGATTTCAAAGGGTGGCTTGAGAAGACATAGTAAAGTATTATAGGGAAATGTACAAAGACATGGTATTAGAAACCAAATGGAAAGAACACACTCAGCATTTCTCAAGCTGAAAGAACTGCAGAATAAATTCAAGCCTTGAGTTGCAATATTGAAGGATTCCGCTGGGAAAATACTGAACAATGGAGGAAGCATCAAAAGAAGATGGAAGGAATACACAGACCCACTGTACCAAAAAGAATTGGTCAATGATCAACCATTTTAGGAGGCAGGATATGGCCAAGAACCAATGGTAGTGAAGGAAGAAGGCCAAGCTGCACTGAAGGCATTAAGAAAAAAAGGGTCTAGGAATTAAGAGCTACCAATTGAGTTGTTTCAACAAATGGATGCAGTACTAGAGGTGTTCACCTGTCTATGCCAAGAAATTTGGAAGACAGCTACCTGGCCAAACAAAAGTGCCCATTCCAACGAACGGTGATCCCACAGAAAGTGGAAATTATCAAACAATATCATTAATATCACACACAAGTAAAATTTTGCTGAAGATCATTCAAAAGCAGTGGCGACAGTACATTACGGGAACTGCCAGAAATTCAAACTGGATTAAGAAGAGGACATAAAACAAGGGTTATCGTTGCTGTGTAGATCATAACAAATTATGGATAACACTACAAAGAATGGGAATTCCAGAACACTTAATTGTGCTTATAAGGAAACTGTACGTGGACCAAGAGGCAGTTGTTCAAACAGAACAAGGGGATTCAGCAACGTTTAAAATCAGAAAAGGTGTATATCAGGGTCATATCCTTTCACCATATTCATTGAATCTGTATGCTGAGCAAATAATCCAAGAAGATGGAGTACATTAAGAAGAATGTGACATCTGGATTGGAGGAAGAATCATTAACAACCTGTGATATGCAGAGGACATGACCTTACTTGCTGAAAGCCAAGAGGACTTCAAGCACTTACTGATGAATATCAAAGACTAGAGCCTTCAGTATGGATTACACCTCAAAATAAAAAACAACAACAAAAAAATCCGAATCCAAAAGTCTTCGCAACTGGACCAATTAGCAGTATCATGATAAATGGAGAAAAGATTGAAGTTGTCAAGGATTTCATTTTACTTGGATTCACAATCAACGCCCACAGAAGCAGCAGTCAAGAAATCAAAGGATGCATTGTACTAGGAAAACTGCTGCAAAAGACCTCTTTAAAGTGTTCAAAAGCAAAGATGTTACTTTAAGGACCAAGATGTGTCTGACCCAAGCCATAGTATTTTAGCTCACCTCATATGCAGGCGAAAGAAGGACGATGAATAAGGAAGATCAAAGAAGAACTGATGACTTTGAATTATGGTGTTGGCAAAGAATACCACGGACTGACAGAAGAATGAACAAATCCTTCTTGGAAGAAGTTCAGCCAGAATGCCCCTTAGAAGCAAGCATGGTGACACATTATCTCACATGCTTTGGACATGTTATCAGGTGGGACCAGTACCTTGAGAAGGACATCATGCTTGGAAAAGTAGAGGGTCAGAGAAAAAGAAGATTCTCAACTAGATGGATTGACACAGCAGCTGCAAAAATGGGCTCAAACATAGCGGTGATTTTGTGAATGGGGAAAGACAGGCTGTGTTTCTTTCTGTTGTACGTGATGTCGCTGAGTCGCAACCAACTGATGGTAACTAACAACACAAATATTTGTTCTCAAGTACTTGGTTGGGCAACAATCTAGCTAACCGAATTTTAATATATTGCATAATGGAGTCCAGAAAATGTTTCCTGTTTGAGATAAAACCTCTGATCAGAAGAATTACTCATAAAGATTGAGGGTAGTGAAGAATCAGAATCTTGTTGACGTGTCATATAGTGTTTAAATCATTTCTAGTTATCTGTTGGAATAATGTCCCCTCAGATTTGTATTCAAAGCAATTTACAATTTTTAGCTTATTATTATTATATGTAATTGGTAGATCCTCAACACCAGTCTCCATAAGAGATTACTTTTCCTTCCTTCCTTTTATTTTAATTAACTCCTTTGAGTCTCTTATGAACAAACTGATAAAACTGTAGCAAGTGTGCAATTTTGTGCACAATTGCAAACATAGTCATTCTTTGTTATGAAAAGTGGGTTCCTTTAATCTGAGAGCGTTCCTAAAATATCCTTCTCTTAGAAAAACATATTTTCATTTAAGTTTAAGTAATTAAGGGAAAAAAGTAGAGAAAAATTCTATCTGGCAATTAGAAAGCATATTCTAATTGAGTTATCGATAGTATCCTGGTCCTGTGATTTTTGTAGAGTATGTGAAATTGGGAAATATTAACAGATGGGTATACTTTCCCAATTGCCCCTCTGATTTAAAGCCTTCTCAAGAAAAACACTGGAATTAAAGTTCTTATTCAAATAACTGAATGTTTTCTAATATTACAAAAGCAATAATATTCATCATTTATTGTTTGACTTTTGTTTATACCATATGCCCTTAGGGGAAAAAGAGTATCAACACTCCCTGCATACGGCAAATCACTTGTAATTTGGAATAAATGTCTAGATAATAAAATTAGACAACTCTACAAATACAATGGTAATTACCATTAACATCTCAGGAGTCACATATTTTCTATATGTAGATGCAGTACTCAAAGCTGTCTGAATATACAGGGATACATATAAACTGTAGCATGATAGATTTTTTAAAAATAATTTTTATTGTGCTTTAAGTGAAAGTTTACAAATCAAGTCAGTCTCTCACATATAAGCTTATATACACCTTACTACATACTCCCATTTACTCTCCCCCAATGAGCCAGCCCGCTCCCTCCTGCCAGTCTCTCCTTTCGTGACCGTTTTGCCAGTTTCTAACCCTCTCTACCCTCCCATCGCCCCTCCAGACAGGGGATGCCAACACAGTCTCAAGTGTCCACCTGATACAAGTAGCTCACTCTTCATCAGCATCTCTGTCCAACCCATTGTCCAATCCCTTCCATGTCTGATGAGTTGTCTTCGGGAATGATTCCTGCCCTGGGGTAAGAGAAGGTTTGGGGACCATGACCGCCGGGATTCTTCTAGTCTCAGTCAGACCATTAAGTATGGTCTTTTTATGAGAATTTGGGGTCTGCATCCCACTGATCTCCTGCTCCCTCAGGGATTCTCTGTTGTGCTCCCTGTCAGGGCAGTCATCGGTTGTGGCTGGGCACCATCTAGTTCTTCTGGTCTCAGGATGACAGCCCTTTCTGTCTCTTGGGCTCATAGTTATCGTGTGACCTTGGTGTTCTTCATTCTCCTTTGATCCAGGTGGGTTGAGACCAACTGATGCATCTTAGATGGCCACTTGTTAGCTTTTAAAACCCCAGACGCCACACTTCAAAGTGGGATGCAGAATGTTTTCATAATAGAATTTATTTTGCCAATTGATTTAGAAGTCCCTTTAAGCCATAATCCCCAAATCCCCGCCCTTGCTCTGCTGACCTTCAAAGCATTCAGTTTATCCCAGAAACTTCTTTGGTTTTGGTCCAGTCCAGTTGAGATGAACTTCCCTGTATTGAGTGTTGTCCTTCCCTTCACCTAAAGTAGTTCTTATCTACTAGGTAATCAGTAAATAACCATCTCCCACCCCCCCTCCCTCCCCCCTCTCGTAACCACAAAAGTATGTGTTCTTCTCAGTTTATACTATTTCTCAAGGTATTATAATAGCGGTCTTATACAATATTTGTCCTTTTGCATCTAAGTTCACTCAGTGTAATGCCTTCCAGGTTCCTCCATGTTATGAAATGTTTCACAGATTCGTCACCGTTCTTTATCAATGCATAGCATTCTATTGTGTGAATATACCATAATTTATTTAACCATTCATCTATTGACGGACACCTTGGTTGTTTACAGGTTTTGCTATCGTAAACAGTGCTGCAATAAACATGGATGTGCATATATCTGTTCACGTAAAGGCTCTTATTTCCGAGGAGTGGGATTTCTGGGTTGTATGGTAGTTCTATTTCTAATTTTTTAAGAAAATGCCAGATAGATTTCCAAAGTGGTTGTACCATTTTACATTCCCACCAGCAGTGTATAAGAGTTCCAATTTCTCCGCAGCCTCTCCAACATTTATTATTTTGTGTTTTTTGGATTAATGCCAGACTTGTTGGAGTGAGATGGAATCTCATCGTAGTTTGAATTTGCACTTCTCTAATGGCTAATGATCGAGAGCATTTTCTCATGTATCTCTTAGCTGCCTGAATATCTTCCTTAGTGAAGTGCGTGTTCATATCCTTTGCCCACTTTTTGATTGGGTTATTTGTCTTTTTGTGGTTGAGCTTTAACAGAATCATATAGATTTTAGAGATCAGGCGCTGGTCGGAGAAGTCATAGCTGAAAATTTTTTCCCAATCTGTAGGTGGTGTTTTTCCTCTTTTGGTGAAGTCTTTAGATGAGCATAGGTGTTTGATTTTTAGGAGCTCCCAGTTATCTGGTTTCTCTTCGTCATTTTTGGTAATGTTTTGTATTCTGTTTATGCCTTGTATCAGGGCTCCTAACGTTGTCCCTATTTTTTGTTCCATGATCTTTATCGTTTTAGAATTCATGTTTAGTTCTTTGATCCATTTGGAGTTAGTTTTCGTGCATGGTGTGAGGTATGGGTCCTGTTTCATTTTTTTGCAAATGGATATCCAGTTATGCCAGCACCGTTTGTAAAAAGACTATCTTTTCCCCAATTAACTGACACTGGGTCTTTGTCAAATATCAGCTGCTCGTATGTGGATGGATTTATATCTGGGTTCTCAATTTTGTTCCGTTGGTCTATGTGCCTGTTGTTGTACCAGTACCAGGCTGTTTTGATTACTGTGGCTGTATAATATGTTCTAAAATCAGGTAGACTGAGGCCTCCCACTTTCTTCTTTTTCAGTAATGCTTTATTTATCTGTGGCTTCTCTCCCTTCCATATGAAGTTAATGATTTGTTTCACCATCACATTAAAAAATGTCATTGGAATTTGGATCGGAAGTGCATTGTATGTATAGATGGCTTTTGGTAGAATAGACATTTTTACTATGTTAAGTCTTCGTATCCCTGAGCAAGGTATGTTTTTCCACTTATGTAGGTCCCTTTTAGTTTCTTGCAGTAGTACCTTGTAGTTTTCTTTGTATAGGTCTTTTACATCTTTGATAAGATTTATTCCTAAGTATTTTATCTTCTTGGGTGCTACTGTAAATGGCATTGATTTGGTGATTTCCTCTTTGATGTACTTTTTGTTGGTGTAGAGAAATCCAACTGATATTTGTATGTTTATCTTGTATCCCGATACTCTCGATACTCTGCTGAACTCTTCTATTAGTTTCAGTAGTTTTCTGGAGGATTCCTTAGGGTTTTCTGTGTAGAAGATCATGTCATCTACAAATAGAGATAATTTTACTTCTTCCTTGCCAATCCGGATGCCCTTTATTTCTTTGCCTAGCCTAATCGCTCTGGCTAGAACCTCTAGCACAATGTTGAATAAGAGCGGTGATAAAGGGCATCCTTGTCTGGTTCCCGTTCTCAAGGGAAATGCCTTCAGACTCTCTCCATTTAGAATGATGCTGGCTGTTGGCTTTGTATAGATGCCCTTTATTATGTTGAGGAATTTTCCTTCAATTCCTATTTTGCTGAGAGCTTTTATCATGAATGGGTGTTGGACTTTGTCAAAAGCCTTTTCTGCATCAATTGATAAGATCATGTGGTTTTTGTCTTTTGTTTTATTTATATGGTGGATTACATTAATGGTTTTTCTAATATGAAACCAGCCTTGCATACCTGGTATAAATCCCACTTGGTCGTGGTGTATTTTTTTTTTTTTTTTGATATGTTGTTGAACTCTATTGGCTAGAATTTTGTTGAGGATTTTTGCATCTATGTTCATGAGGGATATAGGTCTGTAATTTTCTTTTTTTGTGATGTCTTTACTTGGTTTTGGTATCAGGGATATGGTGGCTTCATAGAATTAGTTAAGTAGTATTCCAATATTTTCTGTGCTTTGAAATACCTTTAGTAGTAGTGGTGTTAACTCTTTTCTGAAAGTTTGGTAGAACTCTGCAGTGAAGCCGTCCGGGCAAGGGCTTTTTTTTGTTGGGAGTTTTTTGATTACCTTTTCAATCTCTTTTTTCGTCATGGGTCTATTTAGTTGTTCTACTTCTGATTGTGTTAGTTTAGGTAGGTAATGTTTTTCTAGGAATTCATCCATTTCTTCTAGGTTGGCAAATTTGTTAGAGTACAATTTTTCGTAATAATCTGATATGATTCTTTTAATTTCAGTTAGGTCTGTTGTGATGTGGCCCTTCTCCTTTCTTATTCCGGTTATTTGTTTCCTTTCCTGTATTTCTTTGGTCAGTCTAGCCAATGGTTTATCAATTTTGTTAATTTTTTCAAAGAACCAGCTTTTGGCTTTGTTAATTCTTTCAATTGTTTTTCTGTTCTCTAATTCATTTAGTTCAGCTCTAATTTTTATTATTTGTTTTCTTCTGGTGCCTGATGGATGCTTGTGTTGTGCACTTTCTGTTTTTTCAAGTTGTAGGGACAGTTCTCTGATTTTGGCTCTTTCTTCTTTATGTGTGTGTGCATTTATCGATATAAATTGACCTCTGAGCACTGCTTTTGCTGTGTCCCATAGGTTTTGATAGCAAGTGTTTTCATTCTCATTGCTTTCTATGAATTTCTTTATTCCCTCCTGAATGTCTTCTATAACCCAGTGGTTTTTGAGCAGGGTATTGTTCATTTTCCAAGTATTTAATTTCTTTCCCCTTATTTTTCTGTTATTGATTTCCACTTTTATGGCCTTGTGGTCTGAGAAGGTGCTTTGTAACCTTTCGATGTTTTGGATTCTGCAAAGGTTTGTTTTATGACCTAATATGTGATCTATTCTAGAGAATGTTCCATGGGCACTAGAAAGAAAGTATACTTAGCAGCTGTTGGGTGGAGTGTTCTGCATAAGTCTATGCGGTAAAGTTGGTTGATTGTAGCAATTAGGTGTTCCGTGTCTCTATTGAGTGGTGTGTTGAAGTCTCCTACTATAATTGTGGAGGTGTCTATCTCACTTTTCAGTTCTGTTAAAGTTTGTTTTATGTATTTTGCAGCCCTGTCTTTGGGTGCATAAATATTTAATATGGTTATATCTTCCTGGTCAATTGTCCCTTTAATCATTATGTAGTGTCCTTCTTTATCCTTTGTGGTGGATTTAACTTTAAAGTCTATTTTGTCAGAAATTAATATTGCTACTCCTGCTCTTTTTTGCTTATTGTTTTCTTGATATATATTTTTTCCATCCTTTGAGTTTAGTTTGTTTCTCTAAGTCTAAGTTGTGTCTCTTGTAGGCAGCATATAGACGGATCTTGTTCCTTTATCCAGTCTGAAACTCTCTGTCTCTTTATTGGTGCATTTAGTCCATTTACATTCAGCGTAATTATAGATAAGTACGTGTTTAGTGCTGTCATTTTGATGCCTTTTTGTGTGTGTTGACAATTTCATTTTTCCACTTACTTTTTTGTTCTGAGACGTTTTTCTTTGTAAATTGTGTGTTCCTCATTTTCATAGTAGTCGAATTTATGTTTGCTGAGTCATTATGTTTTTCCTGGTTTTTATTTTGAGTTATGGAATTGTTAGACCTCTTTGTGGTTACCTTAATATTTACCTCTATTTTTCTAAGTAAAAACCTAACTTGTATTCTCCTATATCGCCTTATTTCCCTCTCTACATGTCAGCTCTATGCCTCCTGTATTTAGTCTTTCTTTTTGAGTATTGTGACCTTTTACATAATGACTTCGATGATTCTCCGTTTTGAGCACTTTTTTCTTTTTAAAATTAATCTTAATTTGTTTTTGTGATTTCTCTATTTGAGTTGATATCAGGATGTTCTGTCCTGTGACCTTGTGTTGTGCTGGTATCTGACATTATTGATTTTCTGACCAAACAATTTCCTTTAGTATTTCTTGTAGCTTTGGTTTGGTTTTTGCAAATTTTCTAAGCTTGTGTATCTCTGTAAATGTTTTAATTTCACCTTCATATTTGAGAGAGAGTTTTGCTGGATCCTTGGCTGGCATTTTTCTCCTTCAGTGCTCCATATATGTCAACCCATTGCCTTCTTGACTGCATGGTTTCTGCTGAATAGTCTGAACTTATTCTTATTGATTCTCCTTTGTAGGAGACCTTTCTTTTATCCCTGACTGATTTTAAAATTTTCTCTTTATCTTTGGTTTTGGCGAGGATGATGATAATATGTCTTGGTGATTTTCTTTTTGGATCAGTCTTCTATGGGGTTCGATGAGCATCTTGGATAGATATCCTTTCATGATGTCATCATGATATCTTTCATGATGTCAGGGAAGTTTTCTGCCAACAGATCTTCAACTATCCTCTCTGTATTTTCTGTTATTCCTCCCCGTTCTGGAACTCCAATCACACCCAAGTTATTCTTCCTGATAGAGTCCCACATGATTCTTAGGGTTTCTTCCCTTTTTTTGATTCTTTTTTCGGATTTTTCTTCAACTATATTGGTGTCAATTGCCTTATCCACCAACTCCCCCACTCTGCATTTCCGATTGCTCGATTCTGCTCCTCACTTCCTATTGAGTTGTCTAATTCTGTAATTTTACTGTTAATCTTTTGCGTTTCTGAATGCTGTCTCTCTATGGATTCTTTCAGCTTATTAATTTTTCCACTATGTTCTTGAATAATCTTTTTGATTTCTTCAACTGCTTTATCAGTGTGTTCCTTGGCCTTTTGTGTAGATTGCCTTATTTCATTTATGAGGTCATCCCTGATGTCTTGAAGCATTCTGTATATTAGTTTTTTATATTCTGCATCTGGCAATTCCAGGATTGTATCTTCATTTGGGAAAGATTTTCATTCTTTAATTTGGGGAGTTGTAGAAGCAATCATGATCTGCTTCTTTATGTGGTTTGATATCGACTACTGTCTCCGAGCCATCTATAAGACATTGTAATGATTTATTTTATATTTGCTCACTGAGTCTTATCTTGTTTTGTTTTCTTTCAATATATGTAGATGGGTTACTAGATCATGCTGTCTTGATTGTTGTAGCCTTTGAATCACTTATGTCCTATTACCAGGTGGTTTGGGCTGTTACCATTTATATAAGCCTAAGAGTCCATTCACTATTCTTGAGTAGAATCTGATTTTGGGTCACCAAGTGTGTGGGGTAGACTGTCACCTATTAACTTAGAGGAGTAGTGGTGATAGTTGTGTACACCAGATTCTAGTAGCAGCAGGGGGTCATACTCCAAGGGGGCAGGATACTGACAGGCTTCCCCCAAGTGCCAGTGAAGTAGGTGTGTCTCTATTCCTAAAGCACTTTGGTGGGTGGGCTCCACAGCTGTACCTTAGGCACCAAATGCATGTACCTCTACAGATTGCTAGGTGTCATTATCCTCAGACCCTTATGGCAGGAGGCTAGGTGGTTTGCGTGGAGCTTCAGCCCTCAGTTCCCCCTTGTAGGTCAGTGAGGGCTCTGTTTAGTAAGTAGAGATATCAGACCTGGGAAACTTGTCTTACCGGTAATCTGCTAAAACATTTACAGTCAGATCACTATCAGAATTGCCTTTGCTTTATAATAGCCACTTTGTTCCCTGTAGGGATGAAAGCCCAAGACTGTGGATCTCAAATGCTTGGCTGGAGCTGGTTCTCTATTTTTGGTCCGATTTTGGGAAGTCAGGGAAGGATTTTTGGTCCCTGGGTTTTTTTGTAGCTGCTTCTCTCAGGCGAGGAGAATGGGTTAGGAAAAGACAAAAACAAAAAACAAAACAAAAAAAACCGCAGAGCACGTCACTCTCTGGCCCATGAAATTCCAATGTTAATGAAGCTGCCTGGGAAGGGGAGGGGAGGGATCAGATAGATAGGAAAGAGTAGCACCCAGGAATATAGACAAAGTTACTTATCTTGCTTGGTGATGACTGTTTTATCTGAGATTCCCGAGGGACGTGTCGACTGTGTGCATTGGCTGGGTCGAGATTGCCCCCGAGGGTCAGGCCCGCATCCTGTGCTTGTGCTGTATCAGAAGCCGTGGTCAGTACCTCTGCTCCCATTCCAAAGCCCAGCGCAAAGGTTCCCCAGCTGGGACGCCACACTCCAGGTTCCAAAACCAGTCGCTGCCTCCCGGTGACTTCTCCTCCTATCAGCCGCATGGCTGCGCTGCCTGCCTGCACTGGTTGGGCTTCCCCTGAGGTCACTTCTTGGGGCTAGGGCTGGGTCCCATGTTTCTGCTGTCTCAGGATACCGTGCTCCTCTCCCCTGCCCCCAGTCCAAAGCCCGGGGCCAAGGTTTTCTGGTTGGGAAACTGACTCCAGGCTCCGAAAACTGTCACTGATTTCCCGTGGTTGCTCCTTCTCTCCTTAGCTCATCAGTGTGCAGCCTGCTTGTGCTGGGTGAGTCTCTGTCACTCATGTCAACTCTTTAGATTTGTGTTTGTTGGTCAGAGTTCGTAGATTGTCATGTATATGATCGATACACTTGTTTTTCCGAGTCTTTTTTACAAGAAGGATCCAAGGTAGCTTCTACCTAGTCAGCCATCTTGGCCCCGCCTCCCATGATAGATTTTTTAACTACATGAAATTGTACTCCTTCAGGAATTTTGAAGAGCAAAAATAGCATCTATTTTGCAGATTCTTAAAGAAACCAGCATGTAGATTTGCCATCTAGCCACATGATGTTAGCGAAAATTGTTGGACTGACTCTGTTCTCTTTCTGACTGAATGTAGAGCAAAACTGAGAATTGAAGAAATGAAAGTAGTGGAACACATTCTTCATAAATAAACACTCGTGATCACTCAGTTTGTGATCTTTTTAGTGGTCAAGGAAAAAAATAAAAATGGCTGTTATCCTGGACTTCAGATTTTGAGATTTACTGAAATCATTAGTTCAAATCTATCTGCCAATGTATCTGTCCATCTCCCAATCTATCTTCTAGCTATCTATCTAATCTATTTTCCAAAGCCAAAAAAGAACCCAAATCCTTTGCCATCTAGTTGATTATGACTCATAGCAACCCTATAGGACATAGTAGATCTGCCTTATAGGATTTCCAAGGAGTGACTTGTGGATTCACCGTAGCTCTTAATCACTGTGCCACCAGGGCAATTTGAATCTATATATCTGCCTATCATCTATCTATCTGTCTGTCTGTCGGTTGGTCGGTCTGTCTATCAATCATCTATCTATCTATCATCTATTATCTATCATCTATCTATCATCTATCTATCTGTCTTTCTCTGTGTCTGTCTATCTATCTATCTTTCTAATCATCTATTCTCTCTCTAACTATCATCTAACCTATTTTCCAAAGC
The DNA here is from genome assembly GCF_030014295.1 of Loxodonta africana. NCBI lineage: Eukaryota > Metazoa > Chordata > Mammalia > Proboscidea > Elephantidae > Loxodonta > Loxodonta africana. The sequence goes on along the minus strand of NW_026975625.1, from coordinate 245,368 downwards.
CAAAAAGAAACTCAAATATAAATATAAAATATTGGGGAAAAATACTTGAAAATAGGGACATGGTAGATTATTGCTATAAATTGCTATAAAACCATTGTCGTTGAGTTGGTTCCAACTCACAGCGACCCTATAGGACAAAGTAGAGCTGCCCCATAGGGTTTCCAAGGAGTGTCTGGTGGCTTCAAACTGCTGACCTTTTTGGTTAAGAGCCATAGCTCTTAAACAGCATGCCACCAGTGTTTCCTATAGCACCTCAGATTATCAATAGCTCTCATTCAAAACCCAAAACAAAAATTTTATAAGAAAATACACATTTTTGCTACATTAAGTAGAGTGAGAAAAATGAAATTAGGGAAAACACATCCTTCTATGCAAGGGTCAAACATTTTTATTCAAGTGAGATGCATATATTAATAACCTAGTGGAATGATTTTTAAAATGAATAAGGTAGTTGATTTAGAGATACCCTAATTTAAATACCCAATGGGACCTGTATATTAACTCTGAAATTAAAGACATGAATGTTCAGATAGCACTTCAACAGCTTCATTAAAATAAAGAGAAAATATCTCTTTTCCACCATGGATATACATACAAGACAGTAGTCTACTGAACATAAAGTATACACTTAACTTTGTAGCAAACAATGGGCCTATTCATCTATAGAGAAATTTTTTACTTATGTATTTAAGAAAAATGAAGTTGAGTGTCAGAAATAATATAATTAGGATCACAAGTGACTACTGACTTTCACTTCTATACTAGTCCTAGACTAACAAAAAGATTTAACGAAACTCCTTATTCCTAGTAATTAATATCACCCTCATCATTAGACTAAGAAGACAAAATTATTTACTGTAGTCTGCACAAACAGGAAAAAAGTAATATTTAAGACTTTATAAATTGTCTGAATCCAAGACAAAGATAAAGTAAGATAATAATTGATTGTGTTTGTTTTTCCTATAGCTACATTTCTTTACCTACTTTATTTAGACTTTTGAAATTACTAACTGTGTCTTGAAGATATTTCAAAATGATGAGTTCAAATGCAACAGATTATGAGAAGACTGATGATTTGGAATCAGAAAAAATAATCATTGAAGAAAATAAGTCAAAGGAACATGGAGCAGTACTGCGTCAAAGCTAAAAAATTAATGGCATATACTGGAGAATTTTGATCATACTTATGGAAAATATATAACTCCTAATAATTCTATATGTTTGATAAATTTAAAAAGTCTTTTCATAAAGTAAAAGATGTTGAACATGCGTAGTAAATTGACACTGGCAAAGTTGGCAAAATTTTATAAAAACTTATTGCAATAATTTATTAAACGTACACAGAAAACACATCTCAAATAATACTTATCCTCTCTCTATTTAGAACATTTAAGCAGAATTCAGATTATTTGGAAATGATTAGCCAATATTTAAATCACTTTTCAAGTCCAAAAGAGAAAGAGAAGAAAGAACTTCGTATTGTAATAAGTAAAACTTTAATGTATACGGTACAGTGAATTAGAAGATGTTTAGGCTGATCTGTACTATAATTTTAGGGATCACCTGCTTTGTCAAACTGTGACAAATATTTACACTTGTTTACATTTCTGGTTATCAAGTTTTTTCTGATAGTAGCTTTAAAAAAGATCCTGTTATTTCTGCTTTTGTGTTTTTTTCCCAATGTCGATTTAATAGGATTCATAAGTGAAATGAAGAACCAGTCAAAGGAGATAGAGTTCATTCTCTTGGGACTGACAGATGACCCAGAGTTGCAAATTGTGATTTTTATATTTCTCTTTCTCAATTACATTTTGAGTGTGATGGGGAACTTAGCTATCATCCCCCTCACGCTGTTGGATCTTCGCCTCAAGACGCCAATGTATTTTTTTTCTCTGAAATTTCTCCCACTTGGAAATCTTATTGACAACAATATTTATTCCTAGATTTCTGACAAGCATTGTGACTAAAAACAAAATCTTCCTGCAATGGTTGTGCATCTCAATTGTTCTTTTTCCTCTTAATATGTGTTACAGAGTTTCACCTTCTGCCTGTCATGTCTTATGACTCTTATGCAGCCATCTGCAAATAGTTGCATTATCCCATCATTATGAGAAGCCAAGTGTGCTACCAACTGGCACTCAGTTCATGAACAGCTGGCTTTCTGATTACCTTTCCACCGTTGGTCATAGGGCTGAAACTAGAATTCTGTTTTTCCAAAGTAATTGATCATTTCATGTGAAATTTCTGTCTTACAGATGTCCTGCATAGACACTCACTTCCTAGAATTAATTTCATTTGTTTTTATCAGCTATAATACTTGTGGTCACATTGCTGTTACTGATTTTTTTCCTATACATATACAATCAAGACCATTCTAAAAATCCTTCCTGCTCAGAAAAGAGCAAACGCTTTTTCCACTTGTTCTTCCCACATGATTGTAGTTTCCCTTACTTATGGTAGCTGTATCTTCATTTACATAAAGCCATCAGCAAAAGAAAGGGTGACTTTATCCAAAGGTATAGCTGTCATCTATACTTCATTTGCTCCTTTATTAAATCTCGTCATTTATAGTCTAAGGAACCAGCAAGTAAAACAAGTTTTCAAGGATACATTCAAAAAGATTTTCACTGTTTTCAAAAAATGAGGAAAAAATTTTAAAATCTTGATGTAAACATTAAATAAAGATTATTGCTCCTATGTTCCTGTTTACTTAGTCTGTTCTTTCAATTAATTAACTTTCTTATAGCATTTTAAACAAATTCAGTGTGATTCACTCTTTCCTACTTCTCTTTATGATTAATATTTCCTGCAGTGTTATAGAATTCTCCCTTTTAGATTTCACCACAAATTTATTATTGTTATTATTTTTACCTCCCAAGATATGGAACCCTTTCCCTTAAAAAAAAAAACTAAAAAAAAAATCCAATTATACGTATATATTAATATACCGTATACAGAAGTCCTGGTGGTATAGTGGTTAAGTGCTATGGCTGCTAACCAAAAGGTTGGCAGTTTGAATCCACCAGGTCCTCTGTGGAAACCCTATGGGGTAATTCTATTCTATCCTATAGAGTCGCTAGGAGTCAGATCAATTCGCCAGCATCGGGTTCGGTTTTTGGTTTTATACCCTGTACAAATGGTTGGATGAGTAATTGATTAACATCCATTTATTATAGGTACGCTTATCCTAGGTTCTACACTAGTCAAAATTTTGGTCCTTTTTAGGATGAAACAGCTTACTGTGGAGGAAACAAAGAAACCAACAAATATCATAGATAGTAATTTCTCTTATAATAGAGCACTATACACAATGATGTGTTTATAGTAATGAATGCTTAATTATTTTAGTGAATCAGGAATGCAGTTCGAAAAGAGGTGATTCTTGTGACACTTGCAATATACATGAAAGTGTAAAGGAATGATACAGACGTGTGTAAGAGCATGCACACTATTTGGGGGCACTAGGAAGTAGTTCAAATATTGCTAGCTAGTATCACTATCCTGAAAATGAGTAGCATATTGTTTTGTGTCAGCTAGCCAGGTTGTAACTCCAGATTTACATGTCAGCCTGGTTAAGTTTCCCAAACTCTCTATCGATAAGTTTCTCCATTCATGAGATATAAATAACAATTGTTCTTACTTGATAAGGTTATTTTCAGAATGAAATGAAGTATGTATAAAACAATTCAAGGTCACCACGTGGCCTACAATGAGCTCTCAATAAGTGTTAGCTGCCCTTTGGGAGGAAAAATTGTGTCAGTTGGGGTAGATTGTAACAATGCAAGAAAAAGAGGAAGGCTTTAAATCATAAAAATTTTGTTATTTTTGTTGTTAAACAGTGCCGTCAAGTCAGTTCGACTCATAGCGACCCCATGTACAAAGGACAGAAACATTGATCCTGCACCATCCTCACAATTATTGCTATGTTTGAGCCCATTGTGGTAGGCACTGTGTCAATTCATCTTGTTGAGGACCCTCCTATTTTTCGCAGATCTTCTGCTTTAGCAAGCATGATACCCCTCTCAAGGTACTTGTCTCTTATAAAAACATATCTAAAGTACTTGATGTTTCGCCATCCTCATTTCTAAGGAGCACTCATTCTGTACTTTTTTGAAGACAGATTTTTTCACCCTCCAGTCCATAGTATAGTCAATAAAAAAAAAAAAACTTTTTTTTCAATACCCTTTGCCAATGTCATAATTCAAATGGAAAAATTTTTCGTCAGTAATTTTTATTCCTTGTCCTGCTTTTGCATGCATATGTGGCAATTAAAAATATCATGGCTTGGGTGGGGTCCACCTTAGTCCTAAAAGTGAGGTCTTTGTTTTTAACACTTTAAAGAGGTCTTTTGCAACAGATTTGCCCAATGCAATGTGTTGTATGATTTCTTTTTTCATTTGACCTTTTTCTTTTTTTGTATTGTCATTTAGATGAAGGTTTACAGAGCAGATTCGTTGCTCATTAAACAATTAATACACATATTGTTTTGTGACATTAGTTACCAACCCCATAACATATCAACGGTCTCCCTTCTCAACCTTGGGTTCCCTATTACCAGATTTCCTGTCCCCTCCTCCCATCTCATCCTTGCCCCTGGGTTTGTGTGACTATTTACTCTCATTTTGTTTTATGAGCCTGTCTCATCTTTGGCTGAAGGGTGAACCTCAGGAATGACTTCAGTACTGAATTTAAAGTGTGTCCGGGGGCATACTCTGGGTGTTTCTCCAGGCTCTGTCAGACCAGTAAGTCTAGTCTTTTTTTGTGAGTTAGAATTTTGTTGTATATTTTTCTCCAGCTCTGTCCAGGACCCTGTATTGTGATCCCTGTCAGAGCAGTACGTGGTGGTAGCCAGGCAACACGTAGTTGTGCTAGACTCAGTTTGGTGGAGGCTTGGTAGTTGTGGTCCATTAGTCCTTTGGACTAATCTTTCACTTGTGTCTTTGGTTTTCTTCATTTTCCCTTGCTCCAGATGGGGTGGGACCAGTGGAGTATCTTAGATGGCCACTCACAAGCTCTTAAAATGCCAGAAGCTACTCACCAAAGTAGGATGTAGAACATTTTCTTTATAAACTATGTTACGTCGATTGAGATAGATGTCCCCCGAGGCTGTGGTCGCCAGCCCACAGCCCAGTAATTCAGTCCCTCAGAGAGTTTGGATCTGTCTATGAAGCTTCCATGTCCTTGCCTTGGTCAAGTTGTGCTGAATTCCCCAGAATTGTGTATTGTCTTACTCTTCACCAAATTTACCACTTATCTATTGTCTAGTTGGCATTTTTCCTTCCCCAACCCTCCCCTTCCTAGGATTGTTTCTTGCTGTGTGTAAGCCTTTTCATGAGTTTTTATAATAGTGGTCTCATGTGCTATTTGTCCTTTTGTGATTAATGTATTACACTCAGCATAATGCCCTCCAGATTCATCCATGTTGTGAGATGATTCACAGATTCATCATTGTTCTTTGTTGCATAGTATTCCATTGTGTGTATGTATTATAGTGGTTTATCCATTCAACTGTTGATGGCACTTAAGTTTTTTCCATCTTTTTGCTATTGTGAATAGTGCTGCAATGAACATAGATGTGCATATGTCTGTCCGTGTGATGGCTCTTATTTCTCTAGCATATATTCCTAGGAGTAGGATAGCTGTGTCATATGGTATTTCTATTTCTAGCTTTTTAAGGAAGCTGCCGTATCATTTTCCAAAATGGTTGCACCATTTTACTTTCCCACCAGCAGTGCATAAGAGTTCCAGTCTCTCTGCGGCCTCTCCAACATTTGTTATTTTCAGTTTTTTGGATTTGTGCCAGTAATGTCACGGTGAGACGGTATCTCATTGTAGTTTTGATTTGCGTTTCTCTAATGGTTAGTCATCTCAAGCATTTCCTCATATGTCTGTTAGCTGCCTGAATGTCTTCTTTAGTGAAGTGTCTATTCATATCCTTTGCCCATTTTTTTAAATTGGATTATTTTTTTGTTGTAGAGGTATTGGGTTTTCCTATAGATTTTAGAGATTAGACCTTTGTCAGATTTGCTATAGACAGTTTTTTTCCCAGCGTGTAGGTTGTCTTTTTACCCTTTTGGTGAAGTCTTTTGATGAGCATAAGTGTTTAATTTTTAGAAGATCCCAGTTATCTAGCTTATCTTCTGTTGTTTTTATATTGTTAGTTATGGTTTGTATGCTATTTATGCCATGTATTTGGGCCTCTAGTGTTGACCCTGGTTTTTCTTCTATGATCTTTATAGTTTGGGGTTTTATATTCAGGTCTTTGATCCATTTGAATTAGTTTTGTTTATGGTGTGACATATGGGTCTTATTTCATTTTTTTACAGGTGGACATCCAGTTTTGACGGCACCATTTATTATAAAGACTATCTTTTCCCCATTTAACAGGCTTTGGACCTTTGTCAAAGATACAGTGACCAGGTGGGTGGACTTCCGTCTGGGCTCTCAGTTCTGTTCCACTGGTCAAAGTGTCTGCCGTTGTACCAGTACCAGTTTTTTTGACTACCATAGCTGTATAGTAGGCTCTAAGGTCAAGTAGTAGGAGTCCTCCTACTTTGTTCTTTTACTTCAATAGTGCTTTACTTATCTGGGGCCTCTTTCTTTTCCACATAAACTTAATGATTACTTTTTCCATCTCTTTGAAGAATGCTGTTGGTATTTAGATCAGGATTGCATTGCATTCGTAGATTGCTTTGGGTAGAATTAACATTTTCACAAGGTTGAGTCTACCTATCCATGAGCGTGGTAGGTTTTCCATTTATGTTTGTCTATTTGGTCTCTTGACATAGTGTTTTGAGTCTTCCTTTGTATAGGCCCTTTATGTCTCTGTTTAGATTTATTCCTAAGTATCTTGTTTTGTTTGTTTGTCTTTAGTTGCTATGATAAATGGTGTTGCTTTCCTGATTTTCTTTTTGTTTTTCTCTTTATGATGTATAGGAATCTGACTGATTTTTCTATGTGTATCTTTTATCGACTCGAAGGCAGTGGTTGGTGGGTGGATCTTTTATCCTGTTACTCTGCTGAATCTTTCCGTTAGTTCCAGCAGTTTTCTTGTGTAGGCATTTGGGTTCTTCATGTACAGTAATTTTACTTCTTCCTTACCAACTTGGATGTCCTTTACTTCTTTTTCTTGCCTTATTGCTCTAGCTAAGACTTCCAGCACAATGTTAAATAAGATTGGTCTTCTTGTTTTCGGGGGAGTGGGGATGTTTTCATCCTTTCTCTGTTAAGAATGATGTTGGCTGTTGGATTTGTATGAATGCAATTTATTACATCAAGGAATATCCCTCTATTCCTGTTTTGCTTGGTTGGTATCTGGCGGAGGCTGTCTTAAGTGCTAGATTCAGGTTGTTGTCCAATATTGTTTGTTTTCTAACTGAAGGACTCCGTTTAATAATTCTTGTAAGTTTGGTCTGGTTTTTCCATATTCCTTTCATTGCTGTTTATCTGGAAATGTCCTAATTTTGCCATCATATGAGTGAGAGTATTGCAGGATATATTATTCTTGGTTGGCAGCTTTTTGCATCACTTGATTTCCTGACTGCTGTTTTCATGGGTGTTGGTTGTGAATCCAATTAAAATGAAATCATCGGCAACTTCAACATTTTCTCCTTTTATCATGATATTGCTTATTTGTCCAGTTTTAGGATTTTTTTTTTTCTCTATGTTGAGGTTTAATCTACAAAAAAGTTTATATGCACTGAAAATGCACTGGCACCTAGTCTGGTAGGTCTGAACCAAAACCAAACTCACTGCCATCTAGTCGATTCCGACTCATAGCGACCCTCTAGGGCAGAGTAGAACTGCCCGATAGAGTTTCCAAGGAGCACTTGGCAGATTCGAACTGCCGACCTCTTGATTACCAGCCATAGTACTTAACCAAAAAAATTTAGTGTGATTAGATTATTGAGGTAAAAATTCTATGTGTCATACCTAAAATAACTTTTCAAATCACATTGAATAGTTTAGAAACGTGAACTGTAGGTGATTCTGTAGCAGATGTTTCATATAGGATTTTCTTTTTTTGGTATAAACATTTACGTGATCAGATATTTACTTCATAAAGATTTCTCTGCCAAATGTTCTAAGGTTAGATTTTGAGACGTTTGTGTTTAGAAAGACAAGTTGGAGGGCCAACTCTTTAAGCTCAATAAGGTATTCCAAATGTTTAAAACACAATAGTGGCAGTGAATCGAAAGCTCAGGGAGTGAACTCAAGAGATGTTTAGGAGAACAAACTGAGGGAAACTATTGAACATTTGCATATCTGGAATAAGTGAAAGAAAGTTATAAAATGTTTGTTCTTGGGCCTAACCTACTTTCTACATCTGCACGTAAACACTCAAGTATTTAATGTCTTTTAAAAGAGAAAGCTTTATTAATATACTGTCAGATTTTTAAAAAATCACCTGCAAAACATATGAGGTTCCAAACTGGATATAATTTGGCATAACAGACACATGAGTGAAGAATTCACTAGATGTTTGACGGTATAACTATTATATATATGGGCCTGAATAGATATCATTTAGTTCAGATTTGTGTTGAAATTTGTTTTACAAATTTTCAAAGGAAGCATTGTGGGTAATCTACTTTTCCTTGGTAGAGAGAAGAGTGTGAGGTTATGTGATTATATTCAAGGCCCTGAGAACCTCCATGCACACTGAGTTTGTTTCCTCAATTAGTTCCTTAAAAAAAAAAAAAACTAGACCTTTTAACTTCTTGCACTAAAATCTTTCCAATAAGCAGAGAAAAGAAAATCCTTGCTTTTAACATATAAAGAAGTAATTTATGTGACAATATTTTTACAAAGAATAAATGGGACAGAGATTTATTAAATATTACTGAAAGTAAGATATTATTAATTTGAATTTGTTCTAATTTGCTAAGTATAATCTTCACAGACTTTTTAAGAAAATAATATAAAATATATATTGGAAAATATACAACAGGAAATTTTAAAATTACACTAGAAATTATTGATTTAACACAATAGAGGCCTGAAATCAAGAAATAGACCAACTAAAAATGACATAAGACCTATAGAAAATAAATTGCAAGAAGGAAAACAGAAGTCATCTATTTAAATTAAATTTAAATAGTGAAACAACTCAACTGAAAGGCAGAAGTTGGAAAAATGCATGAAAAAGGAAACATGATACAAATAAGCATCAGTCTACAACAGACACACTTAAGATTTGAAGACACAAATCGGGTGAAGATAAAGAACGGTGAAGCATAAGCCATCTGCTGTGAATTGAAAGTGTCACTGCAAGTGATGAAGTCTTATCCCTTATGCCTGTCAGTGTAACCTTGTTTGGGGAAATAGGGTTATTCTTTCAAGATAATATCAGAGTAAGGTAGGTTCTGATCCTAATAACTTCTGACGGAAGTGTTATAAAAGGAGAGAACAGACAGGGAAATGTAGAGAGTCACACAGGCAGCAGAGACACCATGTGAAGATAGAGGCCAATGAACCTACATGTATCCAAGGACTGTCAAAAAAAGCCAGGGGCTACAAGAAGCCAGAAGAGAGAGGAGGATATTCCCCTAGAACAAAAAGAGAAAGATAATAGCCCTGCCAGTACCCTAAATTTGGACCTCTAACCTCCAAAATTGTGAGAGAATATATTAATGTGTTATGGAAGCCCTAGGAAACTAAGACACCAAGCGAGCAGTATCAGAGGAAAGCTGAATTAGCTATACTAATATCTGACATATTAGACTTTGAGTAAAAAAAGTTACCAGACAAAAAGAACATTTAAAAATTATAAAAGTGTTAATCCATTGGGAAGATCAAGTAATTAGGAAAATATTCATTGGAGTGGAAGCCCAGATGGAAGAGTAGTCAGATGCACTAAGCCATCCCGCTGCAACAAAGACATGACAAAACAAGTAAAACATATACAGACATCAATCCTGGATCCCTGAACCTTAAATGAAGGGTTAAAGTATTAGATGGAAGTTACTGAGAACAAGAAACTGATATAAAACGGAGCAGGAAGAGAGATACAGAGTGGAGATTCCCTTGCCAAACAGCATGACTCAGCGTGGCCATTTTGGAATAAAACCAACAACCCCGCATACAGAAAGGCACCTCCACAGGATTCCCAATAAGAGATAGAGGCACAACACAGGCATACCCAGGGCTAAGTAAGATCACATTTGCTGCCTGCAACTCAAGGAGGAGACCAAAATCTTTCCAGTGGAAACTACAGGGGAGCAATCCTACACTCCCCACCCCTCTGGTGAACAGCAGCTATAACCACCCCATCCTGGCAACCCCAAATGCCAGGAACCACAGTACCAACCCACCCTGTTGCCCTCCTCCATTTGGCTTCCTCTGCCCCTGCCTTTGCCCCCCACCTCTTCCACCTTCTGGCTGTGGCCCCAGTAGGACCTGGCCCAAACAACTGGCCCTTTCCTGTAGGCTCCAGATGACTCCTGCCACCCACTGTGGCCCCAAGGGGACTAGACATGAACCTCAGGCCCTTCCCTGACAGCTCCAGACATCTACTGCCACCAGCCTCACCCCAGACGGTACACAAGCAGGATTCCAGACTCTTCCTCGCTGGCTCTGGGCCCCTTGTGCTGTCCACCACGGCCCCAAGGAGACCCGGTTAGGAGCCCAGACCCCTCCCTGCCTGCAACAGAAACCCGAACACCACCCATCTGGTGAAAGAGATCAAGGAAAATGCAGACAAAACTAACCAATATATAGCCAAAGTCAAAGAAAACACAGACAAATCAATAAGAGAATTCAGAAAAAATAATACAGAATAAAATTTCAAAATTAATAATTAGAAATCTTACAAAAACAGCAATTACAAATCAAAATGATGATCAACAAGATTTCAGAAATGACAGTACCATAAAAGGTTTGAGGAGCAGGTTTGAAACAATGGAAGACAGGATCAGAAAAACTGAAAACAAATCTTTGGATGCCAATTTGTTTGAGAAAAGTCAGAGAAAAGAATGAAGAAAAATGAAGAAACCATGAGAATGATGTGGGATACAATCAAGAGCAAAATTTTGTGAGTGATTGGAATTCCAGAATAGGGGGAGAAAATGGAAAACACAGAAGATCATTCAAGATTTGCTGACTGAAAACTTTCTTAGTATGAAAGATGAAATCTAACTATCTGAGAAGTTCAACAAACCCCATATAGGATTGTTGTTGTTTGGTGCTGATGAGTCAGTTCTGACTCATAGTGAGCCTATGTACCACAGAAAAAAAACACTGCCTAGTCCTGTACCATCCTTATAACCATTGTTATGCTTAAGGCCCTTGTTGCAGCCACTGTGGCAATAGATCTCATTAAGAGTCTTCCTCTTTTCCACTGACCCTGTACTTTACCAAGCATGATGTCCTCCAGGGACTGATCCCTCCTGACAACATGTCCAAAGTATGTAAAATGCAGTCTTGACATCGTTGCTTCTAAGGAGCATTCTGGTTGTACTTCTTCCAAGACAAATTTGTTCATTGTTTTGACAGTCCATGGTATATTCAATATTCTTTGCCAACACAATTCAAAGGCATCAATTCTGTTTCACTCTTCTAATTCGCTGTCCAGCTTTCAAACACATAAGATGTGGCTGAAAATACCATGGCTTAGGTCAGGTGCACCTTAGTCTTCAAGGTGACATCTTTGCTTTTCAACACTTTAAAGAGGTCATTTGCAGCAGATCTGCCCAATGCAATGCAGCTTTTGATTCTTTGACTACTGTTTCCATGGGTGTTGATTGTGTATCCAAGTAAAATGAAATCCTTGACAACTTCAACCCTTTCTTCATATTTCAGAGTGTGGTTTATTGGTCCAGTTGCAAGGATTTCCTGTCTCCTTTATTTTGAGGTGTAATCCATCTTGAAGATCTTTGATCTTCATCAGTAAGTTCTTCAGTTCCTCTTTACTTTCAGCAAGCAAGGTTGTGTCATCTGCGTAATGCAGGGTGTTAAGGAGTCATCTTCTAATAGTGATGCCCCGTTCTTCTTCATATAGTCCAGCTTCTCAGCATACAGATTGAAAAGGTATGGTGAAAGGATGCAAACCTGACGCACACCTTTCCTGACTTTAAACCATTCAATATCCCCTTGTTCTGTCCAAACAACTGTCTCTTGGTCTATGTACAGGTTCCTCATGAGCACGTTTAAGTGTTCTGGAATTCCTATTCTTCATGATGTTATCCATAATTTGTTATGATCCACACAGTTGAATGCCTTCTCATAGTCCATAAAACACAGGTAAACGTCTTTCTGATATTCTTTGGTTTCAGCCAGGATCCATCTGACATCAGCAATGATATCCCTGGTTCCACGTCCTCTTCTGAATCTGGCCTGAATTTCTGGCAGTTCTGTGTCAATATATTGCTTCAGCCACTTTTGAATGATCTTCAGCAAAATTTTGCTTACATGTGATATTAATGGTATTGTTTGATAATTTCTTCATTAGATTGGATCCCCTTTCTTGGGAATAGGCATAAATACGGATCCCTTCCAGTCAGTTGGCCAGGAAGTTGTCTTCCAAATTTCTTGGCATAGATGAGTGAGCACTTCCAGTGCTGCATCCATTTGCTGAAACATCTCAATTGATAGTCCATCTATTCCTGAAGCCTTGTTTTTCCTCAGTGACTTCAGTACAGCTTGGATATCTTCCTTCAGTACCATCGGTTCCCGATCATTTGCTACCTCTTGAGATGGTTGCCCCCCGACTAATTCTTTTTGGTGTAATGACTCTGTGTATTCCTTCCATCTTCTTTTGATGCTTCCTGCATTGCTTAATATTTTCCCCATAGAATCCTTCACTACTGCAACACGAAGCTTGACTTTTTTCTTCAGTTCTTTCAGCTGGAGTAATGCTGAGCATGTCCATCCCTTTTAGCTTTCTATCTCCAGCTCTTTCTACAAGCCGCCCTTTGAAGTCTTCTGTTCAGTTCTTTTACTTTGTCATTTCTTCCTTTTGCTTTAGCTGCTCGATGTTTGAGCACAAGTTTCAGTCTCCTCTGACATCCATCTTGGTCTTTTCTTTCTTGCCTGTCTTTTCAATGACCTCTTGCTTTCTTCACATATGATATCCTTCATGTGATTCCACAACTCATCTGTCCTTTGGTCATTAGTGTTCATCGCATCAAATCTATTCTTCAGGAAGTCTGTAAATTCGGGTGGGATATACTCAAGGTCATATTTTGGCTCTTGTGGATTTGCTCTGATTTTCTTCAGTTTCAACTTGAACTTGCTTAAGAGCAATTGATGGTCCGTTCCAGACTCAGCCCCTGGCCTTGTTCTGACTGATGATATCAAGCTTTTTCATCATCTTTTTCCACAGATGTAGTCAATTTGATTCCTGTGTATTCCATCTGGTGAAGTTCATGTGTATAGTCACTGTTCATGTTGGTAAATATCCTCTTTGTTTACTATCCTTTTTGTTAGGCAGAGATAAATCTACTGTGGTGTATTCAAGAGAGAATCAGAAAATCTGTTTAAAAATACTGTTATTGATTCTGTGTAAATAGCTTAATTACTAGGCTGTTAGGATGAACACATTTGAAGAGACATCAGAAAAAATATCTCTGTAAAAGCCCCCTGTGTGCCGATTAGAAAGAGAAAGAGATCCAACAAGGCTTACATTTGTTATTAAATGTTTCTGGATTTTAATATGAGCAAGGTCTCCAATGACATTGAGAAAGCAAAAAAAAATTATGGGTTTGGAAGATACAAGTATTTTATTGCAAAATTCATTCCTATTACCTTTTAGGTTAATGATACAGAAGAAACAATTCACAATGTGTCTGTAAACAAAACTCTTGTGGAATTCATAGACAGTAATTATTTTTAGTATTCTATTGTTTTGTGTACAAAGAATTAGTACAGAATCCATTACATCGTGAGTGCTAGACCATAGTATTAAACCAATTAAATTCAGAATTACAGCAAAAGAAAACGTTCATGTGGGTCATGATAAAGTTTCAATGAACATATCTGAAAGAGCATTTGCATTTGTCTAATAGAATGGCTCCGTGAACAAAAATTCACAATAATTTTCATTAAAAATTCCACTGGCACACATTTATGCATTAATAAAGGCTTGGGTACATTATTGGTGCCCTGATGGCACAGTGGTTAAGAGCTCAGCTGCTAACCAAAAGGTCAGTGGTTCAAATCCACCAACTGCTCCTAGGAAGCCACATGGGGCAGTTCTACTGACACGATTCAGCTCAATTTGGTTTGATTTGGCTCTATTCGGCTCGATTTGGCTGTATTTGGTCCTATTTGGCGCTATTCAGCTCTATTCAACTCTTTTCTACTCTATTCATCTCTGTTCGACTCCATTCGACTCGATTCCACACCATTCTACTCCATTCTACACTACACTATTCTGCAGAACCCTACCCCACCCTTCCCTATCCTAATCTAGTCTGTTCTTTTCTATTCTGTTGTATTCTATTCTCGTTTTCTATTTTCTCTATTCCATCCTATGCTACTCTACCATACCCTACACTAAACTAACCTACCCTGACCTATGCTGTTCTATTCTATTTTCTTCTATTTCCTCTGTTCCACCGTACGCTACCCTACCCTATGCTACCCCACTGTACCATACCCTACTACTTAGGGGTACTCAATAAGGGTACTAATTAGGGTACTAGCTTGGGCGAGGGGACTACTTAAGGCAAGGGTACTAGTTCAGGCTACTAGTTAAGTTAAGGCCAGGGTACTACTTAAGAGTACTAGTTATGTAAGTGTATTATTTAAGGGTACTAGTTAAGGCCAGGATACTACTTCAGGGTACTAGTTCAGGCATGGGTACTTGTTGAGGGTACTGGTTAAGGCAGGGGTACTAGTTGACATTACTAGTTAAGAGTACTAGTTAATGCTAGGGAACTAGTTAAGGCAAGGGTACTAGTTAAGATTACTGGTTAAAGCAAGGTACCAGTTAAGACTACTATTTAAGGCAAGGGTACTAGTTAAGACTACTAGTTAAGGCAAGGGTACTAATTCATTCTCCTAGTTAAGGTAAGGGTACTAGTTTGGATTACTGATTTAGGGTACTTGTCAAAGCAATGGTACTACTCAAGGCTAGTTGTCTAGGCTACTGATTTATGCCACTAGTCTAGCTGACTGGCCCAGCTTACTAGTCTAGGCTACTACTCTAGCCTTGTGTACTCTACTGTAGTCTACTTTCGTCTACCCTATCATAAACTACCCTACCCTAACCTATTCTATTCCAATTGATTCGATTCAAAGCATTTTGATGTGATTGGTCGTGATTATGCTTGAATCGGCTCGATTCAGCAACATCAGCTCGATTCAGCTCGATTTGGTTCGAATTGCCTCGATTCTGCTCGTTTCAACTCAATTTGGCTCGGTTCAGCCTTATTCAGCCCTATTTGGCTCGATTCGACTCTTTTCTACTCTATTTGTCTCTTTTTGACTCCATTCTACACTATTCTACTCTATTCTGTTCTACCCTACTCTAATCTAATCTATGCTAATCGATTTGATTGGACACGATTCAAAGCAATTCAACGCGATTCATCTCGTTTTGTTTCCATTTGGCTCGATTCGGCTAGAATTGGCTCTATTCGGCTATATCCTGCACTATTTGACTCTATTCTTCTCAATTTTACTCTACTCTTCTCTACTTTGCTCTTTTTACCCTACTGTACTATATTCTATTCTTTCTATTCTGTACTGTTCTGTTCTATTCTAGTCTACCCTCCCTGCCCCTAGCCTACCCTTCTCTAGTCTATTTGATTAGATTCGATTTGACGCATTTCCACGCGATTCAATGCAATTAGGCTTGAATCAGCTCGATTCGGTTCGAATCGGCTCCATTCGGCTCGATTTGGCTTGAATTGCATCGATTCTACTGGATTCTGCTCGATAAGGCCAAATTTGACACTATTTGGCCCTATTCTGCTCTATTCGACTCTTTTCTACTCTATTCATCTCCATCTGCCTCTACTGGACTCCATTCAACTCCATTCCACACCATTCTACACTATATTCTATTCTACCCTTCCCTATCCTAATCTATTCTAATCCATTCGATTTGATTTGAGCCATTTCGAAGCGATCCGATGCAATTCGTCTTCTTTTGTCTCCATTCGGCTCAATTTGGCTATATTCTGCACTATTTGACTCTTTTCTACTCTATTCTATTCTGTTGTATTCTTCTATTCTGTCTCTCCTATGCTGTTGTACTCTCTTCTATTCTACCCTACCCAAACCTACTGCACCCCACCCAAATCTACCCTGCTTTAATCTATTTGATTCAATTCGACGTGATTTGACAGGATTCGACTCGATTCGACGAGATCTGAAGGCATTTGAACAGATTTGACGAGATTCCATGCGATTCAATGTGATTCAGTAGGATTCTATGAGATTTGATGCAATTCGAAGTTATTCGACCTGATACAATGGGATTCGACACGAAATGAAGCAATCTGACCTTGTTTGATGCAAAACTATGTGACTTGACTCGATTTGACGTGATTCGATGTGATTAGACACTATTCGGTGACAGTCAGTGCGATTCTGCTTGATTCAGCTCAGTTAGGTGCGATTCAGCACTATATGGCTCTTTTTGGCTGTATTCTGATCCCTTCAGCTCTATTCGTCTCTTTTCGGCCTATTCAGCTCTATTCGACTCTACTCTTTTCCCCTCTATTCTATTCCTTCTGTTCTAATCTCTTCTATCTTACTCTACTCTGTTCTATTTTACCCTCCCAACACCTACTCTAATCTATACTTTTCGATTGGACTTGACCTATTTAACGCGATTCGACGTGATTAAGCTTGAATTGGCTCGATTCGCATGGATTTGGCTCTATTCGGCTCCTTTAGGATCCATTCACCTCGTTTTGGCTTGAATCGCCTTGATTCTGCTTGATTCGGCCTTATTCAGCCCTATTCTGATCTATTTGATTCTTTTCTACTCTATTCGTCTCTATTCGACTCCATTATATTCCATTCCACACCATTCTACACTATTCTCCTCTATTCTATTCTACCCATCCCTACCCCAATCTATTCTAATTGATTCAACTTCATTTGACCCGATTTGAAGGGATTCAATGCAATTCGTCTTGTTTTGTCTCCATTCGGCTCAATTCGGCTAGATTCTGCACTATTTGACTCTTTTCTACTCTATTCTATTCTGTTGTATTCTTTCTTTCTGTTCTGTTCAGTTCTCTCCTATTCTGTTGTACTCTATTCTATTCAACCCTACCCAACCCTACTGCACCCCACCCAAACCTACCCTACTTTAATCTATTTGATTCAATTCGATTCAGTTCGACGCGATTTGAGAGGATTCGACGGGATTTGACGAGGTCCAAAGCATTCCACGGGATTCAAAAAGATTTGACGAGATTCCATGTGATTCGACGTGATTCAGCAGAATTCTATGAGATTTGACGCAATTCGAATTTATGTCACATGATACAACGCGATTTGCAGTGATTCGATGACATTCGATGCAATTCGACACGATATGAAGTGATTCGACATGGTTTGACAAAAAATGATGTGATTCGACGCTATTCCGTGACAGTCGGTGCGATTCTGCTTGATTCAGCTCAATTAGGTGCGATTCGGCACTATACGGCTCTTTTCGGCTCTATTCAGCTCCGTTCAGCTCTATTTTCTCTATTTGTCTCTATTCGGCCTATTCGGCTCTATTCGACTCTATTCGAGTCTATTGAACCCTACTCTTTTCCACTCTTTCTATTCTGTTCTAATCTCTTCTCTTCTACTCTACTCTATTCTACCCTCCCCTTCCCTCCCCTTCTCTAATCTATACGTTTCGATTGGATTCGACGTGATTAAGCTTGAATCAGCTCGATTCAAATCGATTTGGCTCTATTCGGCTCAATTAGGCTCCATTCGGCTCAGTTAGGCTCCTTTCAGCTCGTTTTGGCTTAAATTGCTTCAATTCTGCTCGATTTGGCCTTTTTCGGCCCTATTCTGCTTTATTCGACTCTTTTCTACTCTATTAATGTCTATTTGACTCCATTCTACTCCATTCTATTCATTCTACACCATTCTACACTATTCTGCTCTACCCTACCCTACACCACTCTAATTTACTCTAATCGAGTCAAAGTGATTCCTCTCATTTCTTCTCCATTCAGCTCTGTTCGACTCTGTTATACTCTAGTCTACTCTATTGTACTCCAGTCTACTCTTTATTCTATTGTAATATTTCTATTCTGTTCTGTTCTATTCTACTCTATTCTACCCTACCCTATTCTACACAACTCTAATCTATTCTAATCCATTTGATTGGATTTGAATCAACCCATTCTGTAGCGATTCTGCTCGATTTTGCTCTAATCAAATCTCTTCTACTCTACTCTATTCCCCTCTACTCTACTCTAGCCTACTCTTTGCTGTATTCATTCTGTATTCTATTCTGCTCTGTTCTATTCTATTCTACTCTATTGTACCCTACCATACCCTACCCTATCCGAACCTCCCCTACTCTAATCTATTCAATTCAATTCGATGAATTTTGACGTGATTTGGGTCGAATCATTTCCGTTCATGTCCATTCGGCTCCATTTGTCTCGAACAGTGTCGATTCGGCTTGATTAGGCTCGATTCGGCTCCATTAGGCTCGATTCGCTGGATTCGGCTCGATTTGGCTCAATTCAGCTCGATTCGGCCCTCCTCGGCCCTATTCAGCACTATTCGGCTCTATTCAGCTCTTTTCTACTCTATTTGACTCCATTCGCTTCCGTTGCTCATGATTCTACTCCATTCTACTCTACCCTACTCTAATTTACTGTAATTGATTCGATGGGATTCAACATGATTTGTCTCGTTTCATCTCCATTTGGCTGAATTCGACTGTATTCAACTCTGTTCTACTCTACACTATTCTGCTCTGCTCTACCCTTTTCTACTCTATTCTATTGCACTCTTTGTATTCTCTTCTACTGTGTTCAATTTTATTTTACTCTATTCTATCCTACCCTGCTCTAATCTATTCTACTGGATTCGATTCCATGCATTTCGATGCGATTCGGCTCAAATCGGCTCCATTGCACTCCATTCATCCCCCTTCAGCTCAATCCGGTCCGATTCAGCTCTAATCAGCTCCATTCAGCTCTAGTCAGCTCTATTCAGCTCTAATAGGCTCTATTCAACTCTATTCAGCTCTATTAGATTCTACTGAACTCTATTATCTCTTTTCAACTGCAATACACCATTCTGCTCCATCCTTCTCTATTCAATTGTATTGTACTCTAATCTACTCTAGCCTATTCTAATCGATTTGATGTGATTTGACTTGAATCGATGGGGTTCAATGCAATTCGATGGGATCTGACGCGATATGGCACGATTTCGTAGGCTTCGGTGTGATTCATCTTGATTTCTATCACTTCGGCTCTTTTTGGCTCTGTTTGGCTGTATTTGGCTCTATTCGGCAATATTCAACTCTATTCTACTCTACTCTTCTATACTCTACAGCACTTGACCCTATTGTATTCTTTCAGTTCTGTTCTGTTCTGCTGAATTCTATTCTACCCTACCGTACACTAACCTTACCTGCCCTACACTAATCTGTTTGATTCGATTCGACACACTTTAATGTGATTCGACAAGATTTGTCTCGATTTACCTCGAATTTGGTCAATTCGGCTGCATTCAGCTCTGTTTGGCTCTATTCAACTCTATTTGACTCTTCTCTACTGTACTTGTCTCTACTTAATTCTATTCTATTCTTTCTATTGTGTTCTGTTCTGTTCTGTTCTATTCTAACCCCTCCTACCCTACACTCCTGTACTCTAATCTATTTGATTCGATTCAATGCATTTCACCCCGATTCTATGTGATTAGGCTTGAATCGGCTTGACTTAGCTCTATTTGGCTTGAATCAGGTCAATTCTGCTCGATTCTGCTCAGTTCAGCATAATTAGTCTCGATCCAAACTTATTCGGCCCTGTTCAGCTCTATTCAACTCTTTTCTACTTTATTCATCTCTATTTGGCTCCATTCGACTCCATTCCACACCATTCTGCTCTGTTCGACTCCATTCTACACTATTCTACTCTATTCTATTCTGTTCTACCCTACCCTACCCTACTCTAATCTATTCTAATCCATTCGATTCATCACGATTTGCCTCTTTTCCTCTCCATTCGACTCAATTCAGCTCGAATTGGATCTATTCATCTATATTCTGCACTACTCAACTCTGACTATTCTACTCAACTCTACTCCATTCTACTCTTTGTATTCTCTTCTATTCTACTCTATTCTATTCTTCTGTGCACTACCCTACCGAATCCCAGCCTATCCTACACTACTCTAATCTGTTCAGTTTAATTTGATTCCATTCAATTTGCCCCCATTTGACACAATTGGACTGGATTCAGTGAGATTCCACGGGATTCGACAGGTTTTGGTGGGGTTTGATGGAATTTGACGGGATTCGATGTGGTAGGATGCATTTAGGTGCGATTTGGCTCGATTTAGCTCGGGTCATTTTGTTTGTCTCTATTTGACTCTTTTTAGCTCCATTTGGCTCCACTGAGCTCGAATCTGGTCGATTCGACTCGATTCGGCTTGATTCAGCTCTATTCGGCCCTATTTGACCCTATTCAGTGCTATTCGGCTCTATTCAACTCTTTTCTACTTTATTCATCTCTATTCAACTCCATTAGACTCCATTCCACTCCATTCTATTCTACAGGGGTACTCAATAAGGGTGCTAATTAAGGGTAGTAGTTCGGGTAAGGGTACTACTTAAGGCAAGGGTACTAGTTCAGGCTACCAGTTAAGCCCACTGTAGTAGTTATGGGTACTAGTTAAGGCAAGGGTACTAGTTAAGTGTGCTAGTTAAGGCAAGGGCAGTATTTAAGGTTACTAGTTCAGGCAACAGTACTAGTTAAGGCTACTAGTTAATTCAAGGGTACTAGTGAAGACTACTGGTTAAGGTAAGGGTACTAGTTAAGGTCAGGTTGGTAGGTAAGGCTACTAGTTAAGGGTACCAGTAAGGCAAGGCTACTAGTTAAGGCTACTAGTTAAGGCAAGGGTACTAGTTCAGGGTACTAGTAGGCAAGGGTACTAGTTAAGACTACTTGTTTAGGCAAGGGTACCTGTTCATATTACTAATTTAGGGTACTTGTCAAGGCAAGGATACTATTCAAAGCTAGTTGTCTAGGCTACTGATCTATGCCACTAGTCTAGCTGACTAGTCCAGCTGACTAGTCTAGGATACTACTCTAGCCTTCTCTTGTCTACTCTACAGTAGTTCACTTTCGTCTACCCTAGTCTACCCTATCATAATCTACCCTATCCTAACCTATTCTAATCGATTTGATTCAATTCAAAGCATTTCGATGCGATTAGACGCAATTATTCTTGAATTGGCTCGATTCGGCACCATCAGCTCGATTCAGCTCAAATCGCTTCGCTTCAGCTCGTTTCGACTCGATTCGGCTCAATTCAGCCTTATTAGGCCCTATTCGGCTTAACTCGACTCTTTTCTATTTGTCTCTATTTGGCTCCATTGGAATCCATTCTACTCTATTCTGTTCTACCCTACCCTGCTCTAATCTATTCTAATGGATTTGATTCGACACGACTCAAAGCATTTCGACGCGATTCATCTCGTTTTGTTTCCATTTGGCTCGATTCGGCTAGAATTGGCTCTATTCAGCTATGTCCTGCACTATTTGACTCTATTCGACTCAATCCTACTCTACTCTTCTCTACTTTACTCCTCTGCTCTACCTTACTGTACTATATTCTATTCTTTCTGTACTGTTCTGTTCTATTCTATTCTACCCTCCCTGTCCCTACCCTACCCTTATCTCATCTATGATTCGATTCGACGCATTTCCACGCGATTCGACGCCATTAGGCTTGAATCAGCTCGATTCAGTTCTAATCGGCTCGATTTGGCTCCATTTCACTCCATTTGGCTCGATTTGGTTTGAATTGCATCGATTCTGCTGGATTTTGCTTGATTAGGCCTTCTTTGGCCCTATTTGGCCCTATTCTGCTCTATTCGACTCTTTTCTACTCCATTCGTCTCTATCCGTCTCTATTTGACTCCATTCTATTCCATTCTACATCATTCTACACTATTCTCCTCTATTTTATTCTACCCTTCCCTACCCTAATCTATTCTAATTGATTCGATATGATTTGAAACGAATCGAAGCGATTCAATGCGTTTTGTCTCCATTAGGCTCAATTCAGCTATGTTCTGCAATATTTGACTCTTTCTATATTCTGTTGTATTCTTTCTATTCTGTTCTGTTCTCTCCTATTCTGTTGTACTCTATTCTATTCTACCCTACCCAACCCTACTCCACCCCACCCAAACCTACCCTACTTTAATCTATTTGATTCAGTTCGACGAGATTTGACAGGATTTGATGGGATTTGATGAGATCCGAAGGCATTCGACGGGATTCGAAGAGTTTTAATGAGATTCCATGCAATTCAACTAGATTCAGCAGAATTCTATGAGATTTGACGCAATTCGAAGTTATTCGACGTGATACAACGCGATTCGCCTTGATTCGATGACATTCGACGCAATTTGACGCAATATGAAGCGATTCGACCCGGTTTGATGCAAAATGATATCATTGGATGTGACTCAACATGATTTGATGAGATTCGACGCTATTCGGCGACAGTTGGTGCGATTCTGCTTGATTCAGATCGATTAGGTGCGATTCGGCACTATACGGCTCTTTTTCGGCTGTATTCAGCTCCATTCACCTCTATTCGTCTCTATTCGGCCTGTTAAGCTCTATTCGAACCTACTCTTTTCCAATCTATTCTATTCCTTCTAATCTGTTCTAATCTCTTCTATTCTATTCTACCCTCCCCTCCCCTACTCTAATCCATACGTTTCGATTGGATTTGACACATTTAACGTGATTCAACACGATTAAGCTTGAATCTGCTCAATTCAGACCTATTTGGATCTATTTGGCTCAATTAGGCTTCATTTGGCTCGTTTTGGCCTCAATTGCTTCGATTCTGCTCGATTTGGCCTTATTTGGCCCTATTCTGCTCTATTCGACTCTTCTACTCTATTCGTCTCTATTTGACTCCATTCTACTCCATTCCTTTTATTCCCCACCATTCTACACTATTCTGCTCTACCCTACCCTACACCTCTCTAATGTACTCTAATCGATTTGACGCGATTCCTCTCATTTCATCTCCATTCGGCTCTATATATTTTTTCTATTATACTCTATTCTACTCCTCTCTATTCTATTGTATTGTTTCTATTCTGTTCTATTCTATTCTACTCTATTCTACCCTACCCTATACAACCCAACTCTATTCTATTCTAATCCATTTGATTGGATTTGACTCAACCCATTTTGACATGATTCGGCTTGATTCAGCTCTATTTGGCTCTGTTCAAATCTATTCTACTCTACTCTATTCCCCTCTACTCTACTCTAGCCTACTCTTTTCTGTATTCGTTCTGTATTGTTCTGTTCTATTCTGTTCTCTTCTATTCTATTCTGTTTTATTCTATGCTACTCTAGCCTATTCCACCCTACCCTATCATACCTGAACCTCCCCTACTCTAATCTACTCAATTCGATTCAACAAATTGTGACGCGATTTGGGTCGAATAGGTTCAATTCGTGTCCATTCAGTTCCATTTTGCTCGAATAGTGTCGATTCAGCTTGATTAGGCTCGACTCGGCTCCGTTAGGATCGATTTGCTGGATTCGGCTTGACTTGACCCAATTCAGCTCGATTCGGCCCTATTCAGCACTATTTGGCTCTATTCAGCTCTTTTCTACTCTATTTGACTCCTTTCGATTCCATTGTACACCATTCTACTCCATTCTACACTATTCTAATCTACCCTACTCTAATTTACTGTAATTGTTTTCGATGGGATTTGACGTGATTTTTCTCATTTCGTCTCCATTTGGCTCGATTCAACTCTATTTCACTCTGTTCTACTCTACTGTACACTATTCTGCTCTGCTCTACCCTTTTCTACTCTATTCTATTGTATTCTTTCTATTCTCTTCTACTGTGTTCAATTCTATTTTACTCTATTCTATCCTACCCTACTCTAATCTATTCTACTGGATTCGATTCCATGAATTTCGATGCGATTTGGCTCAAATCGGCTCTATTGCACTCCATTCATCCCCCTTCTGCTCAAATCGGTTTGATTCAGCTCTGATTGACTCCATTCGGCTCGAGTCAGCTCTAATAGGCTCTATTCAGCTCTATTCGGCTGTATTAGACTACTCAACTCTATTATCTCTTTTTGACTCCATTCAACTCCATTCTACACCATTCTAATCCATCCAACTCTAGTCTTCTCTATTCTATTGTCTTGTACTCTACCCTTCTCTAGTCTATTCTAGTTGATTGGATTTGATTTGACTTGAATCGATGGGATTCAATGCAGTTCGACAGGATTCGACGCAATATGTGACGATTCCGAAGGATTCAGCGCGATTCCTCTGGATTTCTATCGTTTTGGCTCTTTTTGGCTCTATTTAGCTGGATTTGGCTCTATTTGGCAATAGTCAACTTTATTCTACTCTATTCTTCTATACTCTACACTACTCGACCCTATTCTATTCTTTCAGTTCTGTTCTGTTCTTTCCTGTTCTGTTCTACTGCATTCTATTCTACCCTACCCTACCCTAAGTTACCCTACTATAATCTGTTCTATTCTATTCAACACACTTGAATGGGATTCGAACTGATTGGGGTTGTATCGGCTCGATTCAGCTCCTTTTTGCGCCGTTAAACTCAGTTCGGTTCTACTTGGCCCTTTTCTGCTGTTTGCTCTCTTCGGCAGTACTCAACTCTATTTGACTCTAGTCTAGTCTACTCTTCTCTATTTTTTCTGTTCTGTTCTGTTCTACTCTATTCTATTCTACCCTACCCTACCCTAACCTTACCTGCCCTACACTAATCTATTTGATTTGAATCGACACATTTCAATGTGATTCAACATGATTCTTCTTGATTCACCTCGAATTTGGTCGATTCAGCTACATTCAGCTCTGTTTGGCTCTATTCAACTCTATTCTACTGTACTCATCTCTACTTAATTCTATTCTATTCTTTCTATTGTGTTCTGTTCTGTTCTATTCTAACGTCTCCTACCCTACCCTCCTCTACTCTAATCTATTCAAGTTGATTCAATGCATTTCGACGCGATTCCATGTGATTAGGTTTGAATCGGCTTGATTTAGCTCTATTTGGCTTGAATCGGGTCAATTCGGCTCGATTCTGCTCGATTCAGCATAATTAGGCTTGATCCAAACTTATTCGGCCCTGTTCGGCTCTATTCAACTATTTTCTACTTTATTCATCTCTATTTGGCTCCATTCGACTCCATTCCACACCATTCTTCTCTGTTCTACTCTATTCTACACTATTCTATTCTGTTCTACCCTAAAAAAAAAACCCTAATCTAATCCATTCTAATCGATTCGATTCATCGTGATTTGTCTCGTTTCCTCTCCAGTCGACTTGTTTCAGTTCAAATTGGATCTATTTCTCTCTATTCTTCGCTACTTGACTCTTACTCTTCTACTCAACTCTATTCCATTCTACTCTTTGTATTCTCTTCTGTTCTACTCTATGCTACTCTATTCTATTCTTCTGTACCCTACCCTACCGAATCCCAGCCTAACCTACACTACTCTAATCTGTTCAATTTAATTCGATTCCATTAATTGACCCCATTTGTCACAATTTGACAGGATTCGGTGAGATTCCACGAGATTCAACAAGTTTTGGTGGGATTTGATGGAATTCGATGAGATTTGATGCAATAGGATGCGATTAGATGTGATTTGGCTCGATTTAGCTTGGCTCATTTTGTTTGTCTCTATTTGGCTCATTTCAGCTCCATTTGGCCCCATTCAGCTCGATTCTGGTCGATTCGACTCGATTTGGCTTGATGCGGCTCTATTCGGCTTGATTCGCCCCATTGGCTCTATTCAACTCTTTTCTATTCTACTCATCTCTGTTCGACTGCATTAGTCTCCATTCCACACCATTCTCCTCCATTCTACCCTATTCTATTCTACGAAACCCTACCCCACCCTACTCTAGCCTAATCTAGTCTGTTTTTTATTCTCGCTTTCTATTTTCTCTATTCCATCCTATGCTACTCTACGATACCCTACACTAAACTAACCTACCCTGACCTATGCTGTTCTATTCTATTTTCTCTGTTCCACCGTATGCTACCCTACCCTATACTACTGCACCGTACCATACCCTACTACGTAGGGGTACTCAATAAGGGTGCTAATTAAGGGTACTACTTTGGGCAAGGGTACTACTTAAGGCAAGGGTGCTAGTTCAGGCTACTAGTTAAGAGAAGGGTACTAGCTAAGGCTACTAGTTCAGGCAAGAGTACTAGTTAAGGCTACTAGGTAAGGTAGGGTTACTAGTTAAGGCAAGGCTACTAGTTAAGGCACAGGTACTAGTTAAGGCAAGGGTACTTGTTAAGGGTACTGGTAATGCAAGGGTACTAGTTAAGACTACTTGCTAAGGCAAGGGTACTAGTTAAGGCTATTTGTGAAGGGAAACCTACTAGTTAAGGGTACTAGTTAAGGGAAGGATAGGAGATAAGGCTACTTTTAAGGCAAGGCCACTAGTTCAAGGTACTACTAAGGCAAGGGTACTAGTTAAGACTACTAGTTAAGGCAAGGATACTAGTTCAGATTACTAAATTAGGGTACCTGTCAAGGCAAGGGTACTATTCAAGGCTAGTTGTCTAGGCTACTGATCTATGCCACTAGTCTAGCTGACTAGTCCAGCTTACTAGTCTAGGCTATTACTCTAGCCTTCTCTTGTCTACTCTACTGTAGTCTACTTTTGTCTACCCTATCATAAACTACCATACCCTAACCTCTTCTATTCTAATCGATTTGATTCGATTCAAAGCATTTTGATGCGATTAGACGCGATTATGCTTGAATTGGCTCGATTCGGCACCAGCAGCTCGATTTGGCTCGAATTGCTTCGATTCACCTCGTTTCAACTCGATTCAGCTCGGTTCAGCCTTATTTGCCCCTATTCGGCTCGATTCGACTCTTTTCTACTCTACTTGTCTCTATTCGACTTGGTTTGACTCCATTCTACTCTATACCATTCTACCCTTCCCTACTCTAATCTATTCTAATGGGTTCAATTAGACGCGATTCAAATCAATTCGAAGCGATTTTTCTCATTTTGTTTCCATTTGACTCGATTCGGCTAGAATTGGCTCTGTTCAGCTATATCCTGCACTATTTCACTCTTTTTAACTCTATTCGACTCAATCCTACTCTACTCTACTTTACTCCTCTGCTCTACCCTACTGTACTGTATTCTATTCTTTCTATCCTGTACTGTTTTATTCGATTCTATTCTAAGCTCCCCACCCCTCCCCTACCCTACTCTAATCTATGTGATTCAATTCGATTCGACGCATTTCCACAAGATTCTACCCGATTAGCCTTGAATCAGCTCGATTTGGTTCGAATCAGCTCGATTCGACTCCATTTCATTCCATTCGGCTCGATTTGGCTCGAACTGCATCGATCTTGCTGGATTCTGCTCGATTAGGACTTCTTTGGCCCTATTCGGCCCTATTCTGCTCTATTTGACTCTTCTACTCTATTCATTTCTATCCATTTCTATTCAACTCCATTCTATTCCATTCCACACCATTCTACACTATTCTCCTCTATTCTATTCTACTCTTTCCTACCCTAATCTATTCTAATTGATTTGATTTGATTGGACCCGATTCAACGTGATTCAATGCGATTCATCTTGTTTTGTCTCCATTCGGCTCAATTAGGCTATGTTCTGCACTATTTGACTCTATTCTCTGTTGTATTCTTTCTATTGTGTTCTATTCTGTTCTCTTCTATTATGTTGTACTCTATTCTATTCTACCCTACGCAGCCCTATTGCACCCCACCCAAACCTACCCTAATTTAATCTATTTGATTCAGTTCAACGCAATTTGACAGGATGCGACGGGATTCGACAAGATCCCAAGGCATTCGATGGGATTCGAAGAGTTTTGATGAGATTCCATGTGATTCGATGTGATTCAGCAGAATTCTATGAGACTTGACACAATTCGAAGTTATTCGATGTGATACAATGCGATTCGCCATGGATCGATGACATTCGATGCAACTGGACTCGATATGAAGCGATTCGACCTGGTTCGACACAAAATGATGTGATTGGACGTGACTAGACGTGATTCGATGCGATTCGAGGCTATTGTGCGACAGTCGGTGAAATTTTGCTTGTTTCAGATTGATTAGGTGCAATTCGGCATTGTATGGCTCTTTTCAGCTGTATTCAGCTCCATTAGGCTCTATTTGTCTCTATTCGGCCTATTCGGCTCTATTCGAACCTACTCTTCTCCACTCTATTCTATTCCTTCTATTCTACTCTACTCTATTCTATTCTACCCTACCCTGCCCTTCTCTAATACATACGTTTTGACTGGATCTGACACATTTAACGTGATCCGACCCGATTAAGCTTGAATCTGCTCGATTTGGATCGATTTGGCTCTATTTGGCTCAATTAGGCTTCATTTGGCTCGTTTTGGCTTGAATTGCTTCGATTCTGCTCGATTCGCCTTATTCGGCCCTATTCTGCTCTATTTGACTCTTTTCTACTGTATTCATCTCCATTTGACTCCATCTACTCCATTGTTTTCATTCCCCAGCATTCTACTCTGTTCTGCTCTACCCTACCCTAACCCTACACCTCTCTAATTTACTGTAATCGATTCAACGCGATTCCTCTCATTTCGACTCCACTCAGCTCTTTTCAGCTCTATTCAGCTCTGCTCTATTCGGCTCTACTCTATTCTACTCTTCTCTATTCTGTTGTATTGTTTCTATTCTGTTCTGTTCTATTCTACCCTACCCTATGCTACCCAACTCTAATCTATTCTAATCCATTTGATTGGATTTGATTCAACCCATTTCAACACGATTCGGCTCAATTTGGCTCTGTTCGAATCTATTCTACTCTATTCCCCTCTACTCTACTCTAGCCTACTCTTTTCTGTATTCGTTCTGTATTGTTCTGTTCTATTCTGTTGTCTTCTATTCTATTCTGTTTTATTCTATGCTACTCTACTCTATTCCTCCCTATCCTACCGTACCCGAACCTCCCCTACTCTAATCTACTCAATTCAATTTGACGAATTTTGACGTGATTTGGGTCGAATCGGTTCGATTCATGTCCTTTTGGCTCCATTTCGCTCGAATAGTGTCGATTCAGCTTGATTAGGCTCGACTCGGCTCCATTAGGATCGATTTGCTGGATTCGGCTTGACTTGGCTCAATTCAGCTCAATTCAGCTCTCTTTGGCCCTATTCGTCTCTATTCGGCTCTTTCCTACTCTATTTGACCCCATTCAATTCCATTGCACACCATTCTACTCCATTCTTCACTATTCTACTCCACCCTACTCTACTGTAATTTATTTGATGGGATTCGACGCTATTTGTCTCGTTTCGTCTCCGTTTGGCTCAATTCGACTCTATTTGACTCTGTTCTACTCTACTCTACACTATTCTGCTCTGCTCTACCTTTTTCTACTCTATTCTATTGTATTCTTTCTATTCTCTTCCTCTATGTTCAATTCTATTCTACTCTTTTTTATCCTACCCTACTATAATCTATTCCACTGGTTTTGACTCCACGTACTTCGATGGGATTCGGCTCAAATTGGCTCCATTGCACTCCATTCATCCCCCTTCGGCTCAAATCAGTTCGATTCATCTCTAGTCAGCTCCATTCGGCTCTAGTCAGCTCTATTCAGCTCCAATATGCTCTGTTCAGCTCTATTCGGCTCTATTAGACTACTCAACTCTATTATCTCTTTTCAACTCCATTCCACACCATGCTTCTCCGTCCGACCCTATTCTTCTGTATTCTATTGTCTTGTACTCTACCCTTTTCTAGTCTATTCTAATCGATTGGATTTGATTTGACTTGAATCGATAGGATTCAATGCAATTCGACGGAATTTGACGCGATATGGCACGATTCCACAGGATTCAGTGCGATTCTTCTTGATTTCTATCGCTTTTGCTTTTTTTGGTTCTATTTGGCTGTATTTGGCTCTATTAGGCAATAGTCAACTCTATTCTATACTCTACACTACTTGACCCTATTCTATTCTTTGTTCTGTTCTACTGCATTCTATTCTACCCTACCCTAAGTTACCCTACTGTAATCTGTTCTATTCTATTCAACACACTTGAATGGGATTCAACCTGATTCAGGTCATATCAGCTCGATTCAGCTCCATTAAACTCGATTCGGTTCTATTTGGCCCTTTTCCTCTCTATTCGGCTCTTTTCAGCAGTATTCGACTCTATTTGACTCTAGTCTAGTCTATTCTTCTCTATTCTTTCTGTTCTGTTCTATTCTACTCTATTCTATTCTACCCTACCCTACCCTAACCTTACCTGTTCTACACTCATATATTTGATTCGATTCGACACAATTCAATGCAATTCGACACGATTCGTCTCGATTCACCTCGAATTTGGTTGATTCAGCTGCATTCAGCTCTGTAAGCCTTTTTCTGGTTCTATTCAATTCTGTTTGACTCTATCTTATTATGCTCGACTCTATTTAATTCTATTCTATTCTATCTATTGTGCTTTGTTTTGTTCTATTCTAACCTGTCCTACCCTACCGTCCTCTACTCTATTCAATTAGATTCAATGCATTTTGACCAGGCCAGGGTAGTAGTTAAGGATACTAGTAAAGGCAAGGTTACTAGTTAAAGGTACTAGTAAGGCAAGGCTACTAGTTAAGCCTACTAGTCAAGGCAAGGCTACTAGTTAGTTCAAGGGTACTAGTTAAGTCAGCTAGTTAAGGCAGGAGTACTAGTTAAGGCTATTAGTTAAGGCGAGGGTACTAGTTAAGGCAAGTGTACTAGTTAAGACTACATGTTAAGGCAAGAGTACTAGTTAAGGCTAGTTGTTAAGGCAAGGCTACTACTTAAGAGTACTAGTTAAGACAAGGGTACTAGTTCTTGCTACTTGTAAAGGCCACTAGTTAAGGGTACTAGTAATGTAAGGGTACTAGTTAAGATTACTGGTTAAGGCAAGGGTACTAGTTCAGGTTACTAATTTAGGGTACCTTTCAAGGCAAGGGTACTATTCAAGGCTAGTTGTCTAGGCTACTGATCTATGCCACTAGTCTAGCTGACTAGTCCAGGTTACTAGTCTAGGCTATTACTTTAGCCTTCTCTTGTCTACTCTACTGCAGTCTACTTTCGTCTACCCTAGTCTACCCTATCATAAACTACCCTTCCCTAACCTCTTCTATTCTAATCGATTTGATTCTATTCAAAGCATTTCTATACGATTAGACGCAATTATACTTGAATCGGCTCGATTCAGCATCATCAGCTCGATTCAGCTCGATTTGGCTCGAATCGCTTTGATTCAGCTCGTTTCGAATAGATTTGGCTCTGTTCATCCTTATTTGGCCCTATTCGGCTCGATTCGACTCTTTTCTAATCTATTTGTCTCTATTCGACTCCATTTGACTCCATTCTGCTCTATTCTGTTCTACCCTACCCTACTCTAATCTATTCTAATGGATTCGATTTGACACAATTCGAAGCAATTTGACACGATTCGTCTCGTTTTGTTTTCATATGGCTCAATTCAGGTAGAACTGGCTCTATTCAGCTATGTCCTGCAGTATTTCACTCTATTCAACTCTATTCGACTTAATCCTATTCTACTCTTCTCTACTCCTCTGCTCTACCCTACTGTACTATACTCTTATTCTTTCTATTCTGTACTGTTTTATTAGATTCTATTCTACCCTCCCCGCCCCTCCCCTACCCTTATCTCATCTATTTGATTCAATTCGATTTGATGCATCTCCACAAGATTCGACGCGATTAGGCCTGAATCAGCTCGATTTGGTTCAATTCGGCTCGATTTGGCTCCATTTCACTCCATTCGGCTTGATTTGGCTCGAATTGCATCGATTCTGCTGGATTCTGCTCGATTAGGCCTTCTTCGGCCCTATTCTGTTCTATTTGGCTCTTTTCTACTCTATTCGTTTCTATCCGTCTCTATTTGACTCCATTCTATTCCATTCCACACCATTCTACACTATTCTCCTCTATTCTATTCTACCCTTCCCTACCCTAATCTATTCTAATTGATTCGATTTGATTTGAAACGAATCAAAGCAATTCAATGCGTTTCGTCTCCATTCAGCTCAATTCAGCTATGTTCTGCACTATTTGACTCTTTTCTACTCTATTCTATTTTGTTGTATTCTTTCTATTCTGTTCTGTTCTCTCCTATTCTGTTGTACTCTATTCCATTCTACCCTACCCAACCCTACTGCACCCCACCCAAACCTACCCTACTTTAATCTATTTGATTCAATTCGATTCAGTTCCACACGATTTGACGGGAATCGATGGGATTCAACGAGATTGGAAGGCATTTGACGGGATTTGAAGAGTTTTAATGAGATACCATGCGATTTGACGTGATTCAGCAGAATTTTATGAGATTTGACACAATTCGAAGTTATTCGATGTGATACGATGCAATTTGCCGTGATTCGACGACATTCGTTGCAATTCGACACAATATGATGCAATTCGACCGGGTTTGACTCAAAATGATATGACTGTACGTGATTCGATGTGATTCGACGCTATTCAGCAATAATCGGTGCGATTCTCCTTGGTTCAGATCGATTAGGTGCGATTCGGCACAATACGGCTTTTTTCGGCTGTATTCAGCTCCATTCAGCTGTGTTCGTCTCTATTCGGCCTATTCGACTCTATTTGACGTCTACTCTTTTCCACTCTATTCTATTCTATTCCTTCTATTCTGTTCTAATCTCTTCTATTCTACTCTATTCTACCCTCCCCTTCTCTAATCTATACGTTTCGATTGGATTTGACGCATTTAACGCAATTCGACGTGATTAAGCTTGAATTGGCTCGATTCGGATAGATTTGGCTCTATTCGGCTCAATTATGCTCCATTCGGCTCGTGTTGGCTTCAATTGCTTCGATTCTGCTCAATTCGGCCTTATTTGGCCCTATTCTGCTCTATTCGACTCTTTTCTACTCTATTCGCCTCTATTTGACTCCATTCTACTCCATTGTATTCATTCCACACCATAATACACTATTCGACTCTATTCTGCTCTACGCAACCCTACACCACTCTAAGTTAGTATAATCGATTTGACACGATCCCTGTCATTTCATCGCGATTCGGCTCTATTCAGCTCTGTTCAACTCTACTCTATTATAGTCTACTCTTTGCTATTCTATTGTACTGTTTCTATTCTGTTGTATTCTACTCTACTCTACCCTACCCTACCCTACCTGAATCTCCCCTACTCTAATCTACTCAATTCGATTCAACGAATTTTGATGAGATTCGGGTCGAATCCATTTGATTCGTGTCCATTCAGCTCCATTTGGCTCGAGTAGTGTCGATTCAGCTTGATTAGGCTTGATTTGGCTGCATTAGGCTCGATTCACTGGACTCGGCTGCTTTTGGCTCATTTCAGCTCGATTCGACCTTCCTCGGCCCTGTTCGGCTCTATTCAGCTCTTTTCTATGCTATTCGACTCCATTCGATTCCATTGCACACCATTCTACACTATTCTAATCTACCCTACTCTAATTTACTGTAATCGATTCGATGGGATTCGACGTCATTTGTCTCATTTCCTCTCCATTTGGCTCAATTTGACTCTGTTCTACTCTACTCTACACTATTCTGCTCTGCTCTACCCTTTTCTACTCTATTTTATTGTATTCTTTCTATTCTCTTCTACTGTGTTCAATTTTATTCTACTCTATTCTATCCTGCCCTACTCTAATCTATTCTACTGGATTCGATTCCATGCATTTCAATGGGATTCGGCTCAAATCGGCTCCATTGCATTCTAGTCGGCTCTGTTCTTCTCTAATAGGCTCTATTCAGCTCTATTTGGCTGTATTAGACTGTACTCAAATCTATTATCTCTTATCGACTCTGTTCAACTCCATTCTACACCATTCTAATCCATCCTACTCTATGCTTCTCTATTCTATTTTATTGTACTTTACCCTACTCTAAAAAAAAAATCTAGTCTATTCTAATTGATTGGGTTTGATTTGACTTGAATCGATGTGATTCAATGCAGTTCAACGGGATTTGACGCGATATGGCATGATTCCGTGGGATTCGGCCTGATTCATCTTGATTTCTATTGCTTCAGCTCTTTTTGGCTCTATTTGGCTATATTCGGCAATATTCGAACTGTTCTACTCTACTCTTCTATATTCTACTCGACCGTATTCTATTCTTTCTGTTCTGTTCTATCCTGTTCTGTTCTACTACATTCTATTCTACCCTACCCTAACTTACCCTACTGTAATCTATTCTTTTCTATTCAAAACACTCGAATGGGATTTGACCTGATTCGTGCCGTATCTACTCGATTCAGATCCTTTTTGGCCATTAAACTCGATTCGGTTCTACTCAGCCCTTTTCCACTCTATTCAGCTCTTTTCGGCAGTATTCAACTCTATTTGACTGTAGTCTACCCTACTCTATTCTTTCTGTTCTGTTCTAGTCTCCTCTATTCTATTCTACCCTACCCTACCCTAACCTTACCTGCCCTACACTAATCTCTTTGATACGATTCGACACAATTATATGCGATTTGTCATAATTCATCTCGATTCACCTCGAATTTGCTCGATTCGGCTGTATTCAGCTCTGTTCAGCTCTTTTCGGCTCTATTCATCTTGATTTGACTCTATTCTACTGTACTTGGCTCTACTTAATTCTATTCTATTTCTATTGTGTTCTGTTTTGTTGTGTTCTAACCTCTCCTACCCTACCCTCCTCTACTCTAATCTATTCAATTTGATTCAAGGCATTTTGACGCGATTCCATGTGATTAGGCATGAATCGGCTTGATTTAGCTCTATTTGGCTTCAATCAGGTCAATTCAGCTCGATTCAGCATAATTAGGCTTGATTCAACCTTATTCGGCTCTGTTCGGCTCTATTCAACTCTTCTACTTTATTCATCTCTATTTGGCTCCATTCGACTCCATTCCACACCATTCTACTCTGTTCGACTCCATTCTACACTATTCTATTGTATCCTATTCTGTTCTACCCTACCCTACTCTAATCTATTCTAAACGACTCGCTTCAATGTGATTTGTCTCGTTTCCTCACCATTCGACTCGATTCAGCTCGAATTGGATCTATTCATCTCTATTCTGCACTACTCGGCTCTGACTATTCTTCTCTACTCAACTCTACTCCATTCTACTCTTTGTATTCTCTTCTCTTCTACTCTATGCTACTCTATTCTATTCTTCCATGCACTACCCTACCAAATCCCAGCCTAACCTACACTATTCTAATGGGTTCAATTTAATTCGATTCCATTCAATTTCGACCTGATTTGACACAATTCGACGGGATTTGGTGAGATTCGACGGGTTTTGGTGGGATTTGATGGAATTCGACAAGATTCGATGCAATAGGATGCGATTAGGTGAGACTTGGCTCGATTTATTTCTGTTCATTTTGTTTGTCTCTATTTGGCTCGTTCCAGCTCCCTTCGGCTACATTCAGTTCGAATGTGGTCAATTCGACTCGATTCGGCTCGATTCGGGTCTATTTGGCTCTATGCAACTCTTTCCTAATCTATTCATCTCTGTTCGACTCCATTAGACTCCATTCCACACCATTCTACTCCATTCTACACTAGTCTATTTTACAGAACCCTACTCCACCCTTCCCTATCCTAATCTGTTCTTTTCTACTGTTGTATTCTATTCTCGCTTTCTATTTCCTCTATTCCATCCTATGCTACTCTACCATACCCTACACTAAACTAACCTACCCTGGCCAATGCTGTTCTAGTCTATTTTCTCTGTTCCAGCATATACTATACTACCCTACCCTACGCGACCCCACCACACCATACCCTACTACTTAGGGGTACTCAATAAGGACACTAATTAAGGGTACTAGTTGGGGCAAGGGTACTACTTAAGGCAAGGATGGTAGTTTGGGCTACTAGTTAAGGCTAGGGTACTAGTTAAGGTTACTAGTAAAATCAATTGTACTAGTTAAGACATCTAGTTAAGGCAAGGCTATTAGTTAAGGTAAGAGGACTAGTTATGGCTACTAGTTAAGGCAAGGGCAGTAGTCAAGCCTACTAATTAAGGCAAGGGTACTAATTAAGGAAGGGTACTAGTTAAGACTGCTAGTTAAGGTAAGGTTACTAGTTGAGGCCAGGTTACTAGTTGAGAATATTAGTTAAGGGAAGGCTACTAACTAAAGGTACTAGTAAGGCAAGGGTACTAGTTAAGACTACTAGTTAAGGCAAGGGTACTAGTTAATACAAGGGCACTAATTAAGGCTACTAGTTAAGCAACAGTAGTAGTACAGATTACTAACTTAGGGTACTTGTCAAGCCAAGGGTAGTATTCAAACCTAGTAATCTAGGCTACTGGTCTTTGCCACTAGTCTGGCTGACTAGTCCAGCTTACTAGTCTATGCTACTTCTCTAGCCTTCTCTTGCTGACTCTACTGTAGTCTACTTTCATCTACTCTTGCCTACCCTATCATGAACTACCCTACCCTAAGCTCTATTGTAATATATTTGATTCGATTTGATTCAAAGTATTTCAATGACATTGGACGCAATTATGCTTGAATCAGCCCTATTCGGCTCGATTCGACTCTTTTCTACTCTATTTGTCTCTATTCGACTGCATTTGACTCCATTCTACCCTATTCTATTCTACCATACCCTACACTACTCTAATCTATTCTAATGGATTCGATTCGACGAAATTCGAAGCAATTCAACACGATTCATCTCGTTTTGTTTCCATTTGGCTCGATTCGGCTAGAATTGGCTCTATTCAGCTATATCCTGCACTATTTAACCCTATTCAACTCTATTTGACTCAACTCTGCTCTACTCTTCTCTGCTCTACCTTACTGTACTATATTCTATACTTTCTATTCTGTCCTGTTCTATTCTATTCTACCCTCCTCTCCCCTCCTCTCACCTATTTGATTCGATTTCATCCTACGCATTTCCACGCGATTCGAGGCGATTAGGCTTGAATCAGCTCGATTTGCTTCGAATCGGCTCAATTTGGCTCCATTTCACTCCATTCGGCTCGATTTGGCTCTAATTGGGTCGATTCTGCTGGATTCTGCTCGATTAGGCCTTCTTTGGCCCTATTCTGCTCTATTCGACTCTTTTCTACTCTATTCATCTCTATCCGTCTCTATTCTACTCCATTCTATTCCATTCCACACCATTCTACACTATTCTCTATTCTATTCTACCCTTTCCTACTCTATTCTAATTGATTTTATTTGATTTGACCTGATTCAACACAATTCGTCTCGTTTTGTCTCCATTCGGCTCAGTTCGGCTCTGTTCTGCACTATTTGACTCTATCCTTCTCTACTCTATTCTATCCTGTTGTATTCTTTCTATTCTGTTCCGTTCTGTTCTCTCGTATTCTGTTGTACTCTATTCTATTCTACCCTACCCAACCCTACTGCACCCCACCCAAACTACCCTACTCTAATCTATTTGATTCAATTCAATTCAGTTCGACGCGATTTGACAGGATTTGACGGGATTCGACGAGTTCTGAAGGCATTCGACGGGATTCGAAGAGATTTGACCAGATTCTATGCTTGATTCAGCTCGATTAGGTGCGTTTTGGCACTATAGGGCTCTTTTCGGCTGTATTCAGGTCTATTCGTCTCTATTCGGCCTATTCGGCTCTATTCGACCCTACTCTTTTCCACTCTATTCTATTCCTTCTATTCTGTTCTAGTCTCTTCTATTCTACTCTATCCTCGTCTACCCGTCTCTAATCTATATGTTTCGATTGGATTTGATGCATTTAACACGATTCGATGCGATTAAGCTTGAATCGGCTCGAATCGGATCGACTTGGCTCTATTCAGCTCAGTTAGGCTCCACTCGGCTCATTTTGCCTTGAATTGCTTCGATTCTGCTTGATTCGGCCTTATTCAGTCCTATTCTGCTCTATTTGACTCTTTGCTACTCTATTCATCTCTATTTGACTCCATTCTATTCATTTTAGACCATTCTACACTATTCTACTCTTTTCTGCTCTACCCTACCCTACACAACTCTAATTTAATCAATTTGACATGATTCCTCTCATTTCATCTCCATTCGGCTCTATTCAGCTGTATTTGACTCTATTATACTCTAATCTACTCTTCTCTATTCTGTTGTTTCTATTATGTTCTGTTCTATTCTACTCTATTCTACCCTACCCTATAATAGCTACCCAACTCTAATCTATTCAAATCCATTTGATTAGATTTGATTCAACCCATTTTGACGCGATTCGGCTCGATTTGGCTCTATTGGAATCTATTCTATTCTACTCTATTCCCCACTGCTCTACTCTAGCCTACTCTTTCCTGTATTCGTTCTGTATTGTTCTGTTCTACTCTATTCTGTTTTATTCTATTCTACTTGACCCTATTCTACCCTACCCTACCATACCCGAAACTCCCCTACTCTAATCTATTCGATTCAATTCCACGAATTTTGACCCGATTCAGGTCGAATCGGTTCGATTCGTGTCCATTTGGCTCCATTTGGCTCGAATGGTGTCAATTCAGCTTGATTAGGCTCGATTCGGCTCCATTAGCCTCGATTCACTGGATTCGGCTCGATTTGGCTCAATTGAGCTCAATTCGGCCCTCTTCGGCACTATTCGACTCTATTCGGCTCCATTTGATTCCATTGCACAGTATTCTACTCCATTCTACACTATTTTACTCTACCCTACTCTAATTTGCTGTAATTGATTCGATGGGATCTACACAATTTGTCTCGTTTCATCTCCATTTGGCTTGATTCAACTCTTTTTGACTCTGTTCTATTCTACTGTACGCTATTCTGCTCTGCTCTACCCTTTTCTACTCTATTCTATTGTATTCTTTCTATTCTCTTCTACTGTGTTCAATTCTATTCTACTCTATTCTATCCTACCCTATTCCAATCCATTCTACTGGATTCGATTCCACACATTTCAATGGGATCCAGCTCAGAATGGCTCCATTGCACTCCATTCATCCCCCTTCAGCTCAGATCGGTTCGATTCAGCTCTAATCAGCTCCATTCCACTCTAGTCGGCTCTATTTGGCTCTAATACACTCTATTCAGCTCTTTTTGGCTGTATTAGACTCTTCAACTCTATTATCTCTTTTTGACTGGATTCAACTCCACTCAAGTCCGTTCTACACCATTCTACTCCATCCTACTCTATTCTTCTCTATTCTATTGTATTGTACTCTACCCTACTCTAGTCTATTCTAATCGATTGGATTTGATTTGACTTGAATCAATGGGATTCAATGCAATTCTATGGGATTTGATGCAATATGGCACGATTCCACGGGATTCAGAGCGATTCGTCTGGATTTCTATTGCTTTGGCTGATTTTGGCTCTATTTGGCTCTATTTGGCAATATTCGAGTCTATTTTACTCTACTCTTCTATACTCTACTCAACCTTATTCTTTCAGTTCTGTTCAGTTCTATGCTGTTCTGTTCTACTGCATTCTATTCTACCCTAACCTACCTTAACTTACCCTACTGTAATCTGTTCAATTCTACTGGACACACTTGAACGCGATTCGACCTGATTCCGGCCATAACAGCTCGATTCAGCTCCTTTCCGCTCCATTAGACTCAATTCGGCTCTACTCAGCTCTTTTCCGCTCTATTCGGCAGTATTCAACTCTATTTGACTGTAGTCTACTCTACTTTGTTCTTTCTATTCTGTTCTATTCTACTCTATTCTATTCTGCCTTACCCTACCCTAACCTAGTTTGCCCTACACTAATCTATTTGGTTCGATTCGACACATTTCAACGCA
Organism: Loxodonta africana; assembly: GCF_030014295.1. Lineage (NCBI taxonomy): Eukaryota > Metazoa > Chordata > Mammalia > Proboscidea > Elephantidae > Loxodonta > Loxodonta africana. The sequence goes on along the minus strand of NW_026975625.1, from coordinate 205,377 downwards.
ATTCGAAATGATTCGTCAGGGTTCACCTCGAATTTGATCGATTTGGCTGTACTCAGCTCTGTTCGGCTCTTTTCAGCTCTATTCAACTCTATTTGACTCTATTCTACTGTACTCGACTCTGCTTAATTCTATTCTATTCTTTCTGTTGTGTTCTGTTGTATTCTAACCTCTCCTACCCTACCCTCATCTACTCTAATCTATTCGATTCGATTCAATACGTTTTGAAGCAATTCCATGTGATTAGGCTTCAATCAGCTTGATTTAGCTCTATTTGGCTTGAATCAGGTTAATTCGGCTCGATTCTGCTCGATTCAGCATAATTAGACTCGATCCAACCTTATTCGGCCCTGTTCGGCTCTATTCAACTCTTTTCTACTTTATTCTTCTCTATTTGGCTCCATTTGACTCCATTCCATACCATTCTACTCTGTTCTACTCCATTCTACACTATTCTACTCTATCCTTTTCTGTTTTACCCTACCGTAATCTAATATATTCTAATCGATTCAATGCATCACGATTTGTCTCGTTTCCACTCCATTAGCCTTGATTCAGCTCAAATTGGATCTATTCACCTATATTCTGCACTACTTGACTCTGACCATTCTACTGTATTCAACTTTACTCTATTCTACTCTGTATTCTCTTCTGTTCTACCCTATGCTCCTCTATTCTATTCTTCTGTGCACTACCCTACCGAATCCCAGCCTAACCTAACCTACACTACTCTAATCTGTTCAATTTAATTCAATTCTATTTAATTTGACCCAATTTGACACAATTCGATAGGATTTGGTGAGATTCTATGAGATTCAATGGGTTTTGGTGGGATTTGATGGAATTCGTTGAGATTCGATGCAATAGGATGCAATTAAGTGCGATTTGGCTCGATTTAACTCGGCTCATTTTGTTTGTCTCTATTTGGCTCGTTTCAGCTCCAGTAGGCTACATTCAGCTCGAATCTGGTTGATTCGACTTGATTCGGCTCGGTTTGTCTCCATTCGGCTCGATTCAGCTTGATTCTGCCCTATTTGGCCCTATTCTGTGCTATTTGGCTCTATTCAACTCTTTTCTACTCTATTCATATCTGTTTGACTTCATTAGACTCCATTCCACACCAATCTACTCCATTCTACACTATTCTATTCTACAGAACCCTACCCCATCCTACCCTATCCTAGTCTGTTCTTTTCTATTCTGTTGTATTCTATTATCCTTTTTTATTTTCTCTATTCCATCCTATGCTACTCTACCATACCCTACACTAAACTAACCTACCCTGACCTTTGCTATTCTACTCTATTTTATTCTATTTTCTCTGTTCCACCATATGCTACCCTACACTATGCTACCCCACCGTACCATACCCTACTCCTTAAAAAAAAAAGGTACTAATTAAGGGTACTCAATAAAGGTACTAATTAAGGGTACTCGTTTGGGCTAGGGTACTACTTAAGGCAGGGGTACTAGTTCAGACTACTAGTTAAGGCAGGGGTACTAGTTAAGGCTACTAGTTAAGGCAAGATTACTAGTTAAGGCCAGGGTGCTGATTAAGGCTACCAGTTAAGGCAAGGCTACTAGTTAAGGGTACAAGTTAAGGGTACTAGTAAAGGTGAGGGTACTAGTTAAAAGTACTAGTAAGGCAAGGGTACTAGGTAAGGCAAGAGTACTAGTTCAGAATACTAATTTAGGGTACTTGTCAAGGCAAGGGTTGTATTCAAGGCTAGTTGTCTAGGCTACTGTTCTATGCCACTAGTCTAGCTGACTAATCCACCTTACTAGTCTAGGCTACTACTCTAGCCTTCTCTGGGCTACTCTACTGTAGTCTACTTTCGTCTACCCTTGTCTAGCCTATGTTAAACTATCCTACCCTAACTTCTTCTGATCTATTCGATTTGATTGGATTCAAAGCATTTCGATGCGATTGGACGCGATTATGCTTCAATCGGCCCTATTAGGCTCGACTCGACTGTTTTCTACTCTGTCTCTATTCGACTCCATTTGACTCCATTCTCCTCCATTCTGTTCTACCCTACCCTACTCTAATGGATTCAATCTGACGTGATTTCAAGCAATTCGACGCGATTCATCTCGTTTTGTTTCCATTGGGCTCGATTTGGCTAGAATTGGCTCTATTCTGATATATCCTGCACTATTTGACTCTATTTCAGCTCAATCCCACTTTACTCTCCTCTACTTTACTCTCCTCTGCTCTACCTACTGTACTATATTCTATCCCTTCTATTCTGTCCTGTTCTATTCTAGTCTACCCTCCCCACCCCTTCTCTAATCTATTTGATTCGATTCAATTCGATGCATTTCCACGCGATTCGACGCGATTAGGCTTAAGTCAACTCGATTCGGTTCGATTTGGCTCCATTTCACTCCATTCGGCTGTAGTTCGGTCGAATTGCATCAATTCTGCTGGATTCTCCTCGATTAGGCCTTCTTTGGCCCTATTCAGCCCTATTCTGCTCTATTCAACTCTTTTCTACTCTATTCATCTCTGTCCGTCTTTATTCGACTCCATTCTATTCCATTCCACACCATTCTACACTATTCGCCTCTATTCTATTCTACCCTTCCCTACCCTAATCTATTCTAATTGATTCGATTTGATTTCACCCGATTCGAAGTGATTCAACGCGATTCGTCTTGGTTTGTCTCCATTCGGCTCTGTTCTGCACTATTTGAATCTATTCTATTCTGTTGTATTCTTTCTATTCTGTTCTGTTCTCTCCTATTCTGTTCTACTCTATTCTATTCTACCCTACCCAACCCTATTGCACCCCACCCAAACCTACCCTACTTTAATCCATTTGATTCAATTCGATTCAGTTTGTGGTGATTTGACAGTATTCGATGAGATCCAAAGGCATTTGACGAGATTTGAAGAGATTCCATGCAATTCGACGTGATTCAGTAGAATTCTATAAGATTTGATGCAATTCGAAGTTATTCAATGTGATACGACGCTATTCGGTGACGGTGCGATTCTGCTTGATTCAGCTCGATTAGGTGAGTTTCGGCACTGTACGGCTATTTTCGGCTCTATTCAGCTCCATTCAACTCTATTTGTCTCTATTCAGCCTATTTGGCTCTATTCGACTCTATTCGACCCCACTCTTTTCCACTCTATTCCTTCTATTCTGTTCTAATCTCTTCTTCTCTACTCTATTCTATTCTACCCTACCCTTCTCTAATTTTACGTTTCGATTGAATTTGATGTATTTAACGTGATTCGATGCAATTAAGCTTGAATCGGCTCGATTCGGATCAATTTGGCTCAATTAGGCTCCATTCGGCTCGTTCTGGCTTGATTGCTTCAATTCTGCTCAATTCGGCCTTATATGGCCCTATTCTGCTCTATTCGACTCTTTTCTACTCTATTCGTCTCTATTTGACTCCATTCTATTCATTCCACACCATTCCATTCTACACTATTCTGCTCTACCCTACCCTACCCTACACTACTCTAATTTACTCTAATCGATTCGACGCAATTCCTCTCATTTCATCTCCATTCGGCTCTATTCAGCTCTATTATACTCCAGTCTACTCTATTGTACTCTAGTTTACTCTTCTCTATGCTATTGTATTGTTTCTATTCTGTTCTGTTCTCTTCTACTCTATTCTACCCTACCCTATGCTACCCAACTCTAATCTATTCTAACCCATTTAATTGGATTTGATTCAACCCATTTTGACACACTTCGGCTTTATTTGGCTCTGTTCGAATCTATTCTACTCTACTCTATTCCCCTCTACTCTACTCTAGCCTACTCTTCTGTATTTGATCTGTATTCTGTTCTCTTCTATTCCATGCTATTCTATTCTACTCTATTCTACCCTACCCTACCCTACCTGAACCTACCCTACTCTAATCTATTCAATTCGATTGGACGAATTTTGACGCGATTCAGGTAGAATCAGTTCCATTCGTGTCCATTCGGCTTCATTTGGCTCGAATAGTGTTGATTCAGCTTGATTAGGCTCGATTCGGCTCCATTAGTCTTGATTCACTGGATTCAGCTCGATTTGGCTCAATTCAGCTCGATTCGGCCCTCTTTGACTCTCTTCGGCTCTTTTCTACTCTATTTGACTCCATTCGATTCCATTGCACACCATTGTACTCCATTCTACACTATTCTAATCTACCCTACTCAAATTTACTGTAATTGATTTGATGGGATTTGACGCAGTTTGTCTCGTTTTGTCTCCATTTTGGCTCAATTCAACTCTATTCGACTCTGTTCTACTCTAGTCTACACTATTCTGCTCTGCTCTACCCTTTTGTACTCTATTCTTTCTATTCTCTTGTGCTGTGTTCAATTCTATTCTACGCTATCGTATCCTACCCTACTCTAATCTATTCTACTGGATTTGATTCCTCACATTTCGATGCGATTCGGCTCAAATCGGCTCCATTGCACTCCGTTCATTCCCCTTTGGCTCAGATCAGTTCGATTCAGCCTCTATCGGCTACATTCAGCTCTAGTCGGTTCTATTCGGCTCTAATAGGCTCTGTTCAGCTCTGTTCAGTTCTATTAGACTCTAGTCAACTCTATTATCTGTTTTGACTCCATTCGACTCCATTCAACTCCATTCTACACCATTCTACTCCATCCTACTCTATTCTTCTCTATTGTATTGTATTGTACTCTAGTCTATTCTAATTTATTGGATTTGATTTGACTTGCAACGATGGGATTCAATGCAATTCGACACGATTTGGCACGATTCCACGGTATTCAGAGCCATTCGTCTTGATTTCTATCACTTCAGCTCTTTTTGGCTCTATTCGGCAATATTCAACTCTATTCTACTCTATTCTATTCTTTCAGTTCTGTTTTGTTCTATCCTGTTCTGTTCTACTGCATTCTATCCTACCCTACCCTAACTGACCCTACTGTAATCTGTTCGATTCTATTGGACACGCTTGAACACGATCCGAACTGATTCGGGTTGTATCGGCTCAACTCAGCTCCTTTCTGCTCCATTAGACTCGATTCGGTTCTACTCGGCCCTTTTCCACTCTATTCAGCTCTTTTGAGCAGTATTTGATTCTAGTCTACTCTACTCTTTCTGTTCTATTCTACTCTATTCTATTCTACCCTACCCTACCCTACCCTAACCTTACCTGCCCTACACTAATCTATTTGATTCAATCCGACACAATTCAACTCGATTCAACATGATTCACCTCGATTCACCTCGAATTTGGTCAATTCGGCTGTATTCAGCTGTTTGGCTCTATTCAACTCGATTTGACTCTGTTCTACTGTACTCGACTCTACTTAATTCTATTCTATTCTTTCTATTGTGTTCTGTTCTGTTGTGTTCTAGTCTAACCTCTCCTACCCTACCCTCCTCTACTCTAATCTATTTGATTCGATTCAATGCATTTTGACGCGATTCCATGTGATTAGGCTTGAATCAGTTTGACTTAGCTCTATTTGGCTTGAATCATGTCAATTCGGCTCTATTCTGCTCCATTCAGCATAATTAGGCTCGATCCAAACTTATTCAGCCCTGTTCGGCTCTATTCAACTCTTTTCTACTTTATTCGTCTCTGTTTGGCTCCATTCCACTCCATTCTACTCTGTTCGACTCCATTCTACACTATTCTATTATGTTCTACCCTACCCTACTCTAATTTATTCAATCGTATTCTTCTGTGCCCTACCCCACCAAATCCCAGCATAACCTTCACTACTCTAATCTGTTCAATTTAATTTGATTCCATTCAATTCGACCCGATTTGACACAACTCGATGGGATTCGGTGAGAAAAACACAAGATCCGACGGGTTTTGGTGGGATTTGATGGAATTCGACGTGATTCAATCCAATAGGATGCGATTAGGTGCGATTTGGCTCGATTTAGCTCGGCTCATTTTGTTTGTCTCTATTTGGCTCGTTTCAGCTCCATTCAGCTAGAATCTGGTCGATTTGACTCGATTTGGCTCGATTCGGCTCTATTCAGCTCGATTCAGCCCTATTTGGCCCTAACCGGCACTATTCGCCTCTGTTCAACTCTTCTAATCTATTCATCTGTTTGACTCCATTAGACTTCATTCCACACCATTCTACTCCATTCTATTCTATAGAACCCAACCCCACCCTACCCTATCCTAATCTAGTCTGTTCTTTTCTATTCTGTTGTATTCTATTCTCATTTCCTATTTTCTCAATTCCATCCTATGCTACTCTACCATACCTCACACTAAACTAACCTACCCTGACCTATGCTGTTCTATTCTATATTCTCTGTTCTACCGTATGCTACCCTACCCTATGCTACCCCACTATACCGTACCCTACTACTTAGGGGTACTCAATAAGGGTACCAATTAAGGTTACTAGTTCAAGTAAGGGTACTACTTAAGGCAAGAGTATTAATTCATGTTACTAGTTCAGGCCAGGGTACTAGATAAGGGTACTAGTTAAGGCAAGGAAACTAGTTAAGGCTACTAGTTAAGGCAAGGGTAGTAGTTGAGACTACTAGTTAATGCAAGGGTACTAGATAAGACCAGGGTACTAGTTAAGGATACTAGGTAAGGCAAGGGTAATAATTAAGTGCACTAGTAAGGCAAGGTCACTTGTTAAGACTACTAGTTAAGGCAAGGGTACTAGTTAAGTGTACTAGTAACTCAAGGGTACTACTTAAGACTACTAGTTAAGGCAAGGGTACTAATTAAGTCTACTAGTTAAGGCAAGATACTAGCTCGGGGTACTAGTCAAGGCAAGGGTACTAGTTAATGCAAGGGTACTAGCTAAGACTACTAGTTAAGGCAAGGGTTCTAGTTCAGATTACTAATTTAAGGTACTTGTCAAGGTTAGTTGTCTAGGCTACTGATCCATGCCACTGGTCTAGCTGACTAGTCCAGCTTACTAGTCTAAGGCTACTACTCTAGCCTTCTCTTGTCTACTCTAGTCTAGTTTCGTCTACTCTAGTCTACCCTATCATAAACTACCCTACCCTAACCTGTTCTAATCTATTCGCTTTGATTCTATTCAAAGCATTTCGATGCGATTGGACGCGATTACTCTTGAATCGGCTCGATTCGGCACCATCAGCTCGATTCAGCTTGATTTGGTTCGAATATCTTCGATTCAGCTTGTTTCGACTCGATTCGGCTCGATTCAGCCTTATTAGGCCCTATTGGCTCGATTCGACTCTTTTCTACTCTATTTTTCTCTATTCAACTCCATTTGACTCCATTCTACTGCATTTTACTCTATTCTGTTCTACCCTACCCAACTCTAATCGATTCTAATGGATTTGATTCGACGCGATTCAAAGCAATTCGACTCGATTCGTCTTGTTTCGTTTCCATTTGGCTCTATTTGGCTAGAATTGGCTCTATTCAGCTATATCCTGCACTGTTTGACTCTATTCAACTCATTTCTACTTTACCGCTCTCTGCTCTACCCTACTGTACTATATTCTATTCCTTCTATTCTGTCCTGTTCTATTCTAGTCTACCCTCCCCGCCCAACCCCTACCCTTCTCTAATCTATTTGATTCGATTCGATGCATTTCCACGCGATTCGACGCGATTAGGCTTGAATCAGCTCGATTCGCTTCGAATCGGCTCGATTTGGCTCCATTTCACTCCATTCGGCTCGATTTGGCTCGAATTGCATCGATTCTGCTGGGTTAGGCCTTCTTTGGCCCTATTTGGCACTATTCTGCTCTATTTGACTCTTTTCTGCTCTATTCATCTCTATCCGTCTCTTTTCAACTCCATTCTATTCCTTTCCACACCATTCTACACTATTCTCCTCTATTTTATTCTACCCTTCCCTACCCTAATCTATTCTAATTGATTCGATTTGATTTGACCTGATTCGAAGTAATTCAACGCAATTCGTCTCGTTTTGTCTCCATTCGCCTATGTTCTGCACTATTTTACTCTATTCTACTCTACACTATTCTGTTGTATTCTTTCTATTCTGTTCTGTTCTCTCCTATTCTGTTGTACTCTATTCTATTCTACCTTACCCAACCCTACTGCACCCCACCCAAGCCTACCAACTTTAATCTAGTGGATTCAATTCGATTCAGTTCAATGAGATTTGACAGGATTCGACGAGGTCCGAAGGCATTCAAAGGGATTCAAAGAGATTTGACGAGATTCCATGTGATTCGACGTGATTTAGCAGAATTCTATGAGATTTGATGTAATTTGAAGTTATTCGACGTGATATGATGCAATTCGCCATGATTCGACGACGTTCAACACATTTTGACGCGATACGAAGCGATTCGACCTGGTTTGATGCAAAACGAGGTGATTCAGTGCGATTCGACATGATTCTACTCTATTTGGGGATGGTCAGTGAGAGTCTCCTTGATTCAGCTTGATTAGGTGCCATTTTTCGACTGTATGCTGCTCCATTCAGCTCTATTCATCTCTATTTTCTCTATTCTGCTCTATTCGACTCTATTTGACCCTACTTTTTTCCACTCTATTCTGTTCTAATCTCTTCTATTCTACTCTACTCAATTCTACCCTCCTCTAATCTATACGTTTGGATTGGATTTGACACATTTAATGCGATTCGATGTGATTAAGCTTGAGTCGGCTCGATTCTGATCAATTTGACTCTATTCAGTTCAATTAGGCTCCATTCGCCTCGTTTTGGCTTGAATCGCTTCAGTTCTACTCGATTCCACCTTATTCGGCCCTGTTCTGCTCTATTCGACTCTTTTCTATCCTTTTCATCTCTATTTGACTCCATTCTATTCATTCCACACCATTCTATTCTACTCTCTTCTGCTCTACCCTACCCTAAAAAAAAAAACACCACTCTAATTTACTCTAATCGATTTGACGCGATTCCTCTCATTTCGTCTCCATTCAGCTCTCATTTCGTCTCCATTCGGCTCTATTCAGCTCTATTCGACTCTATTATACTCCAGTCTACTCTGTTGTACTCTAGTCTACTCTTCTCTATGCTATTGTATTTTTTCTATTCTGTTCTGTTCTATTCTACCCTACCCTATGCTACCCAACTCTAATCAATTCTAATCCACTTGATAGGATTTGATTGAACCCATTTCGACGCGATTTGGCTCGATTTGGCTCTATTTGACTCTGTTCGAATCTATTCTACTCTACTCTATTCTCCTCTACTCTACTCTAGCTTATGCTTTTCTGTATTCTTTCTGTATTGTTCTTTACTATTCTATTCTGTTCTACGCTATTCTACTCTACTCTATTCTACCCTACCCTACCCTACCTGAACCTCCACTACTCTAATCTATTCAATTCAATTCAACGAATTTTGGTTCGATTCAGGTCGAATCGGTACGATTCGTGTCCATTCGACTCCATTTGCCTTGAATAGTGTCAATTCGGTTCCTTAGGCTCGATTCGGCTCCATTAAGCTCAATTCACTGGATTCGGCTCGATTTGGTTCAATTCAGCTAGATTTGGCCCTCTTTGGGCTTTTCGGCACTATTCGGCTCTATTCTGCTCTTTTCTACTCTATTTGACTCCATTCGATTCCATTGCACACCATTCTACTCAATTCTACACTATTCTACTCTACCCTACTCTAATTTACTGTAATTGATTCAATGGGATTCGACGCGATTTGTCTCGTTTCGTCTCCATTTGGCTCGATTCAACTCTGTTCTACTCTACACTATTCTGCTCTGCTCTACCATTTTCTACTCTATTCTATTGTATTCTTTCTATTCTCTTCTACTGTGATCAATTCTATTCTACTCTATTCTATCCTACCCTACTCTATTCTGTTGGATTCCATTCCATGCATTTCGATGCGATTTAGCTCATATCAGCTCCATTGCACTCCATTCACTCCCCTTTGGCTCAAAAAGTTTCGATTCATCTCTAATCGGCTCCATTCGACTCTACTCAGTTCTATTCGGCTCTATTCAGTTCTATTAGACTCTACTCAACTCTATTATCTCTTTTCGACTCCATTCAACTCCATTCTACTCTACTGTTCCCTATTGCATTGTATTGTACTCTACCCTATTCTAGTCTATTCCGATCGATTGGATTTGATCTGAGTTGCATCGATGGGATTCAATGCAATTCGACGCGATACGGCACGATTCCGTGGTACTCGGTGCCATTCGTCTTGATTTCTATCGCTTCGGCTCTTTTTGGCTCTATTTGGCTGTATTTGTCTCTATTCGGCAATATTCGACTCTATTCTACTCTACTCGTCTATATTCTACTCTACTTGACCGTGTTCTATTCTTTCGGTTCTGTTCTGTTCTATCCTGTTCTCTTCTACTGCATTCTATTCTACCCTACCCTACCCTAACTTACCCTAATCTGTTCAATTCTATTGGACACACTTGAACACGATTTGGCCTGATTCAGGTCATATCGGCTCGATTCAGCTCCTTTCCACTCCATTAGCCTCGATTCGGTTCTACTCAGCTCTTTTCCTCTCTATTCGGCTCTTTTCGGCAGTATTTGACTCTATTTCACTCTAGTGTACTTTATTCTTTCTGTTCTGTTCTAGTCTATTCTATTCTACCCTACCCTAACCTTACCTGACCTACACTAATCTATTTGATTCGATTCGACACATTTCCACGCGATTCGACATGATTCGTCTCGATTCATCTCGAATTTGGTCAATTCGGCTGTATTCAGCTCTTTTCATCTCTATTCAACTCGATTTGAGTCTAATCTACTGTACTCGACTCTACTTAATTCTATTCTTTCTATTGTGTTCTGTTCTATTCTAACCTCTCCTACCCTACCCTCCTCTACTCTATTCAATTCGAGTCAATGCATTTCGACACGATTCCATGTGATTAGGCTTGAATCGGCTTGATTTAGCTCTATTTGGCTTGAATCGGGTCAATTGGGCTCGATTCTGCTCCATTCAGTGTAATTAGGCTCGATCGAAACTTATTCAACCCTGTTTGGCTCTATTCAACTCTTTTCTACTTTATTCGTTTCTATTTGGCTCCATTCGACTCCATTTCACACCATTCTACTCTGTTCGACTCCATTCTACACTATTCTATTGTATCCTATTCTGTTCTACCCTACCCTAATCTGTTCTAATTGATTCGATTCATTGTGGTTTGTCCCGTTTCCTCTCCATTCAACTCGATTCAGCTCAAATTGCATCTATTCATCTATATTCTGCACTACTCGACTCTGACTATTCTACTCTACTCAACTCTACTCCATTCTACTCCTTGTATTCTCTTCTCTTCTACTCTATGCTACTCTATTCTATTCTTCTGTGCCTTACCCTACCGAATCCCAGCCGAACCTACACTATTCTAATGGGTTCAATTTAATTCGATTCCATTCAATTCGACCTGATTTGACACAGTTCGACGGGATTCGGTGAGATTCCACGAGATTCGACGGGTTTTGGTAGAATTTGATGGAATTCGAAGAGATTGGATGCAGTAGGATGCGATTAGGTGTGATTTGGCTTGATTTAGCTCAGCTCATTTTGTTTGTCTCTATTTGGCTCGTTTCAGCTCCATTCAGCTCGAATGTGGTCAAATCGACTTGATTCGGCCCAATTCGTCTCCATTCGGCTTGATTTGGCCCTATTTGGCCCTATTCGGCGCTATTCAGCTCTATTCAACTCTTTTCTACTCTATTCATCTCTGTTCGACTCCATTAGACTCCATTCCACACCATTCTACACTACTCTATTCTACAGAACCCTACCCAACCCTACCCTGTCATATTGAGTCTGTTCTTTTCTATTCTGTTGTATTCTATTCTCGTTTTCTATTTTCTCTATTCCACCCTATGCTACTCTACGATACCCTACATTAAATTAACCTCCCCTGACCTATACCATTCTATTCTATTTTATTCTTTTTTGTCTGTTCCACCGTACGCTGCCCTACACTATGCTACCTCACCGTATCATACCCTACTATTTAGGGGTACTAAATAAGCGTACTAATTAAGGATACTAGTTTGGCCAAGGGTACAACTTAAGGCAAGGGTACTAGTTCAGGCTACTAGTTAAGGTCAGGGTACTAGTTAGGGCAAAATTTCTAGTTGACTACTAGTTAAGGCAAGGGTACTAGTTAAGGCAAGAGCACTAGTTAAGACTACTAGTTAAGGCGAGGCTATTAGTTAAGATTCAGCTTGATTTGGCTCAAATCACTTTAATTCGGCTCTTTTTGACTCGATTCAGCTCAGTTCAGCCTCAGTCAGCCCCATTCGGCTTGATTCGGCTCTTTTCTACTCTATATTTCTCTATTCGACTGCATTTGACTCCATTTTATTCCTTTCTACTCTATTCTGTTCTACCCTATCCTACTCTAATCGATGCTAATGGATTCGATTTGACGCGATTCGAAGCAATTCAATGCGATTCGTCTCGTTTTGTTTCCATTAGGCTCAATTCGGCTAGAATTCGCTCTATTCAGCTATATCCTGCACTATTTGACTCTGTTCGACTCAATTCTACTCTACTCTTCTCTGCTCTACCCTACTGTACTATATTCTATTTTTCTATTCTGTACTGTTCTATTCTATTCTACCCTCCCCACCCCCCACCCTTCTCTAATCTATTTGATTCAATTCGATGCGACGCATTTCCACGCGATTCGACGCGATTAGACTTGAATCAGCTCGATTCGCTTCAAATCGGCTCGATTTGGCTCCATTTCACTCCATTCGGCTATATTTGGCTCGAACTGCATCGATTCTGCTGGATTCTGCTCTATTAGGCCTTATTTGGCCCTATTCTGCCTATTCAACTCTTTCCTACTCTATTCATCTCTATCCGTTTCTATTCGACTCCATTCTATTCCATTCCACACTATTCTCCTCTATTCTATCCTACCCTTCCCTATCATAATCTATTCTAATTGATTCCATTTGATTTGGCCCGATTCGAAGCGATTCAATGTGATTCGTCTCGTTTTGTCTCCATTCGGCTCAATTCGGCTATGTTCTGCACTATTTGACTCTATTCTACTCTACTGTATTCTATTCTGTTGTATTCTTTCTATTCTGTTCTGTTCTGTCCTATTCTGTTGTACTCTATTCTATTCTACCCTATCCAACCCTACTGCACCTCACCCAAACCTACCCTACTTTCATCTATTTGACTCAATTCGATTCAGTTCAATGTGATTTGACAGAATTTGACAGGATTCCAAGAGATCCGAAGGGATTCGAAGAGATTTGACCAGATTCTATGCAATTCGATATGATTCAGCAAAATTCTATGAGATTTGACGCAATTCAAAGTTATTTGACGTGATACAATGCGATTCGCTGTGATTCAACAACATTCGACGCGATATGAAGCGAATCGGCCTGGTTTGACGCAAAACGATGTGATTCGATGGTATTCGGCGACGGTGCGATTCTGCTTGATTCAGCTCGATTAGTTGCGATTCAGCACTATGCGGCTCTTTTCAGCTGTATTCAGCTCTATTCATCTCTATTTGGCCTATTTGACTCTATTCGACTGTATTCGACCCTACTCTTTTCCACTCTATTCTATTCTATTCCTTCTATTCTGTTCTAATCTCTTTTATTCTACTCTATTCTACCCTCCCCTCCCCTTCTCTAATCTATACATTTCTATTGGATTTGATGCTTTTAAAGCGATTCGACGCGATTAAGCTTGAATCGGCTCGATTTGGATCGGTTTGGCTCTATTCGGCTCAATTAGGCTCCATTCAGCTCCTTTTGGCTTGAATCGCTTCGATTCTGCTCGATTCGGCCTTATTTGGGCCTATTCTGCTCTATTCGACTCTTTTCTACTCTATTCGTCTCTACTTGACTCCACTCTACTCCATTCTATTCATTCCACACCATTGTATGCTATGCTACTCTATTCTGTTCTACCTTAACCTACACCACACTATTTTACTCTAATCGATTCGACGCAATTCTTCTCATTTCGGCTCTATTATACTCTAGTCTACTCTATTGTACTGTAGTCTACTCTTCTCTATTCTATTGCATGATTTCTATTCTGTTCTATTTCTATTCTGCCTTGCCGTGCTGTGCTGTTCCCTGCCATGCCGTGCCCTGCCATTCCGTCCCCTCCGCTCCCCTCCCCTGCTCTGCCCTGCCCTGATTTTCAGCGCGAATTGGCATGAATCAATGCAATTTTACCCAATTTGATGCCATTTGGCGCGATTCGACTTGATTCGACTAGATTCTATTCTATTTTTCTAATCTCTCTGTTCCACCCTTTGCTACCCTACCCTACCCTGCCCTAATCTTTTCTATTCTATTCTCTGTATTCCACCCTATGCTACCCCACCATATGCTACCCTAGCATGTGCTACACCTACCCTACCCTATCCTACCCTACCATACCCTACCCAATGAGTCAAGTCTACTAGTCAGGGCTAATTTCACTCAGCATAATGCCTTCCAGATTTGTCCATGTTATGAAATGTTTCACAGATTCATCACTGTTCATTATCAATGCATAATGTCCCATTGCGTGACTATGCCATAATTTATTCATCCATTCATCTGTTGATGGGTACCTTAGTTGCTTCCATCTGCTTGCTATTGTAAACAGAGTTTCAGTGAACATGGGTATGCATATATCTGTTCGCGTAAAGGCTCTTATTTCTCTAGGATATATTCCAAGAAGTGGGATTGCTGGATCATATGGTATTTCTATTTCTAGCGTTTTTAAGGAAGTGCCAAATCAATTTCCAAAGTGGTTGTACCATTTTACTTTCCCACCAGAAGTGTATAAGTGTTCCAATATCTCCACAGCCTCTCCAACATTTACTGTTTTGTGTCTTTTGGATTAATGCCAGCCTTGTTGGAGTGAGATGAAATGTCATTGTAGTTTTGATTTGCATTTCTCTAGTGACTAATGATCTTGAGCATTTCCTCATGTATCTGTTAGTTACCCTTCTTTAGTGAAGTTTCTGTTCATACCTTTTACCCATTTTTTAAATTAGGTTATTTGTCTTTTTGTAGTTGAGTTTCTGCAGTATCACGTAGATTTTAGAGATCAGGCACTGATCAGAAATTTCATAGCTAAAAACTTTTTCCCAGTCTGTAGGTAGTCTTTTTACTCTTTTGATGACGTCTTTGAATGAGCATAGGTGTTTGATTTTTAGGAGCTCCCAGTTATCTAGTTTTTCATCTGCATTTTTAGTAATGTTTTGTATACTGTTTATGCCATGTATTAGGGGTCTTAACGTTGTCCCTTTTTTTCTTCCAGTGGGATGCAGACCCCAAATTCTCATAAAAAGACCAGACGTAACAGTCTGACTGAGACTAAAAGGACCCCAGTGGTCATGGCCCCCAGATCTTCTCTTGGCCCAGGACAGGAACCATTCCCAAAGCCAACTCTTCAGACAGGGATTGCACTGGACAATGGGTTGGAGAGGGATGCTGGAGAGGAGTGAGCTTCTTGGATCTGGTGGACATCGGAGACTATGTTGGCATCTCCTGCCTGGAGGGGAGATGAGAGGGTGGAGAGGGTTAGAAGCTGGAGAAATGGACACAAAAATAGAGAGTGGATGGAGGGAACACGCTGTCTCATTAGGGGGAGACCAATTGGCAGTATGTAGCCAGGTGTATATAAGTTTTTGTATGAGAGACTGACTTGATTTGTAAACTTTCACTTAAAGCACAATAAAAATTAAAAAAAAAAGATTGGAAAAAAAGTCTGTGAGTCATCATCAAGATACTCCATTCGTCTCACCCTTTCAGGAGCAAGGAAGAATGAAGAAAACTAAAAATACAAGGGAAAGATTAGTCCAAAGAACTAATGGACCACATCTACCATGGCCTCCACCAGACTTAGTGCAGTAAAAATACTTGGTGCCTGGCTACCACCACTGGCTGCTCTGATAGGGATCACAATAGAGAGTTTTGGACACTCCTGAAGAAAAATGTAGAAAAATATTCTAACTCACAAAAAATACCAGACTTACTGGCCTGGCAGATTGCAGAAACCCCGAGTGTATGGCCCCCAGGCACCCATTTAGCTCAGTAAAGAAGTCACTTCTGAGGTTCACCCTTCACCCAAAGATTAGACAGGCCCACAAAACAAAATGAGACTAAAGGGGCACAACAGCCAAGGGGCAAGGACTGGAAGGCAGGAGGCAGCAGGAAAGGCAGCAATAGGGATCCCAAGCTTGAGATGGGACAGTGTTGACATGTTGTGGTGTTGGTAACCAATGTCATAAACAATATATGTATTAGTTGTTTAATGAGAAGCTAGATTGTTCTGTAAACCTTCATCTAAAGTACAATAAAAAACAAAGGTGGAAACAATCCAAGTGTCTATCAAAAGATATTGAATATGCAATATGTGACATAAAGATACGTGTGATATGTTGCAGCCATAAAGAGTGACGATGTTCTATTATTTGTAATAAATTGATGGACCTTGAATAGATTCTTCTGAGTGAAATAACTGAAATCCCAAGAACAATTACTGCATGATCCCACTTATATGAAAATCTACAGTAAGCAAAATACACTGTAGATTAAAGGCTAGGACGGTTGGAGGCAAAAAAGCATGGGGAGTAATTGTTAAAAACAAAATAACAGCAACAAAATGAATATTCCTAACCAAATGAAAAGGAACCTACAAAATATTGTACTTAAACTAGGTGATATTTTACTATACAAAGGCAAGCCAACCACCATTCTGCCAACAAAAGAGCACATAAAAACTATAAAACGGAGTCGTCATGTTGGAAATAACATACACAGCAGGCTGGTTAGGCTACAAGTAATCCATCTGTACTACAGAGAAGCAGTCACTGGATCATTCCAGAAAGAGGTGGCAGTATATTTTTGGGCAGTAGAATCCACTAAAAGGAAGGAGACTCAACATAAGGTGCAGCAATCCTTGGGTGGGTACAAGTGAGGTAGGAGGCCTGTGTGGAGTCAACTGGGGTCCATAATGGTCACCTGATACCCTATGGTGTGTTTGTAGCTGCACATTAAAAAAATAATCATGGGGGAAAATAAAGAAGGTCAGGTCACCCTATCAGAAAAACAGAACGCTAACATGAGCTTCCCAGTGCCAGCAGCATCCTAATGGCTTCAGAAAAGAAAGGAGTCAGGAAACTAAGAGTCATTTCTATTCACGGGTGGGCTTCCCCATGCTCTCTAGATCCACCCTCCCCACCCTCTCTCGGGGCCAGTGCTTCCCCCTGCCCTCCCTTGTCACTTATCTGACCCTAACCCTTGCTTTACTTCTTCCACTCCCACCGAACTGGCACCAAGCCTACCAGAGAAAGTGGAGATCAGCACCAAGAGATGAGACACACCACAGAAAGTGAATACATTCTCTCCTTGGGGTACTAAGGCCTCCTGTGACAGAAGAGACAAGGGGTGTGTCTGGGAAGCCCTACTACAAGAGGGATCTGGCATATTCTTCCAGATTGTTCAAGGAACACACACCCAGTTCCTCATGTCCGTTACCTGTCAGTTCCCCTGAGGCACCAGAGTGAGGCCCAGCCCCACATACCTGCTCAGATTTCACTGAGACCTTCACCTGGATCTCAGGTCTCCCAGCACAGGAGCACATCAGAAGGTTCACACTGCCCACAGCGACGGTTGGAGAAATTCTGGCTGTGAAGGTCTGTATCTGGCTGTTTTTCAGCCAACTGAGGACCCCTCAACTCAGGGTTCTTGGGGCCCTCTCTTCCCAGGCCCAGGTACTAACATTACATTTTCCAGCTCCTGGTTACTGGTGCTCTCTGACTCTAGAAAGGCTCCCCAGCTCTGAGGGGCAGCCTTTTGGTGGGACTCCCAAGCCAGGCTTGCCACAGGTGCACCTTTCTTACCAAAGTGACCTCTTTCATTTTTACAACTTTAAGGGGGTCTTTTGCAGCAGATCTGCCCAACACAACACGTCCTTTGATGTCCTGATTGCCGCTTCCTTGGTTACTGAATGTTGATGAAAGGGTCACGAAATCCTTGACAACTTCAAATATGTCTCTATTTCCTTTGTTAGTCCAGCGTGACAATTTTCATTTTCTTTATGTACAGGTGTGATTCACATTGAAGCTGTGATCTTTGAACTTCATCAGGTAGTTCTTAAAGTTTTCTTCATTTTCAGCATGCGAGTTTGTGTCGTCTTCATATCCCAGGTTGTAAATGACACTCCTGCAATCCTGATATCCCATTCTTCTTCATATACTCTGGCTTGTCAGATTATTTGTTAAACATAGAGATTGAAAAATTACGATGAAAGGATACAATATTGCTACACCTTTTTTCCAGGAACACATGGAAGGGCCTACTTCCCCCAAATGCCCCACTCACAATCTCTGATAAAGTACCCCAATGATGTCTAAGTGTTCTTGCATTCTAATGACACACAGGCACATACACAGATACACACACACTGACAAGTGTTGTAAATATTTATCAATTCACTCTCCACTGGGAATGCTGCAAGCCTTGATTTGTAAAGGATGGCAATTTACCTGATACAAATAATCCCACCACGGCACATTTCAAGGTGCCAGCCTGATGTCATTTGTCCACAATTGGGCACATATATGCTCCATCTACTATCCCAAGTTAACAGGAACTGATTCCAGCATAACTGATCCACTTTCTTATGAGTATGTACACACTCCACCTGCACCATGAGAAGAACCCTTAACTCCCACCCCTAATATGTAAACCAAATATCGCTATATACTTTCAGAACACACAACTCACAACTCCTGAACAAACACATACAAATACTACCCATACCCTGAATATATATACAAAAAAAAAATACATACCACCTTTTACTGCCTAGAGTTTTACTGAAAATCTATGGTGAATATTCACAGCCATTCCTACAACTATATATGTGCTCTCCACACTTGCTGAACAGGCACATGTACAACCAAGAGTACCCATACATACTCAGTGACCACTGTACACACAGTCAAACTATCTATCACCACCAAGGTCAAAATGCCACCCTAATACAGACCGACACAAAATTCCACATCTCTAAAACACATATAATACACAATTCCCAAAATGCATGCACAATTTATATAAACCCTCTCAGTTTCCAAATATACATACTTAACCTCCTACATCCTCCAGAATAAACACCCTAGAAAACCAATGAAACCAAATACAAACACAGCCACATACAATCTATATTATAAATATATATAAATACACCACACAAACACAGAAAATGCACATACAAATGATACCACCAAATTCTGCAAGAATTAGACCAGAATAGGCACAAAGAGGAACTCTGACTGCTTTCATACAGACAAAACCCACATACACTCACCCAAAACTCAACCATGGGTGTACGCCCCACACATTCAGAGATGCAGATAAAACTCTAAAATACCGCCAATCCTAGCACTCTAGCTATTATACACACACAACCTACACCCCTACATGCCCAGGTGTGCACAAATACCAGACGCCACACATATGCACACACACAGACACAAATATCCCTAATTCCTCAAAGTACACATGACCCAAAACACTATAGCACATCTCTAGAACATAGCCTCACTTTCCCAACATCCACATATGCCCAAACACACATAGACATACCCCAACATTCTCCAAAGAAATACAGGTAGAATACTCCAAGAATAATTCACGCATCCACTCATGACTTACACACACCAGTATATACTCCCCACGCACAATGAAATAGCTCTTACACATCCTATAGAAATACACTGAAACCCCATTCCAGGTCCCATATCCCACGTTTCTCAAAATCTCACACATAACAATATCAACATGCCTCTAGTATATGTAAATACAATTCCCCACTCTCTGTGCAAATACAGAACCCCATCTTTTCGTCATATACACCCATCCTCGTTTCCCAGAAAATACCATACTCCCTACTGAAAAATATTACACATAGCCCTAGAAAATAGTCATCTAAACTGCCATGCCCCTTCATGAAACACACAAACTCATTACATATACAGCTGTCCTCATACCCCAATTATAGCCTAAAGTATCCAGGATACTAAACCTATGCTAAAATATGACCCTATATCTTCCAGTACTAATGTAACCTCACAATGCCTGCCTATACATAATCCAACAATTCAAAATACTCAAACAGAAATCAATCCCCAATTTTCCAGAATACAGAATCATAGAAACCCCAGAATAAACATGGAAGGATGCATGTGCAACTCCAGAAAAGCACCCAAAGCAACACAACCATACGACATGCCCTGAGTACACACCAGTGACTCTCCCTCATTCCCCAAATATAGAAAAAAAACTGGTCCTATACCCAAACTAATATACACAGGTACACTCCCTCAAATGCTCCAAAGGAAAGCAGAGAAACACATTCCAAACCTGCCATTATGTACATGCAAAGACCCAAAATTCATGGCAGAAGAGCCAGACCTAAAGTGTTCCCCTGAGCCACAATTTGTAAACAGCTCACCTCCAAGTCTTCGAGTGCACATGCTTATATCTCATGTCCTGCACACTCCCACAAAAACACACTCATATTGAACCCCAAATATTCATGTAGACACCACCAATCCACACACTTAATACAAATACAAACTTCCCGAGAACCCATTCAACATATACACAACCTCCAAACTGTGAATTCATATAAACATATTTCTAACAGAGCCCGTATATGGGAGTAAAGCATAGTAGCAAAATTACTAAGGATGAGTTTGAGTAGCCTTTACCTTTGTTTGTAAGAGAATTGACAGGAGAAAGTGGAAGAGCAGTACACTGCTGTCTGCAGGGTCTGAGGTCTTGCCCTCGACAGCCCTGCCCAGCTCAGCCACTAGACCTACCCTTAGGAACCCTGCCATTCCCTGCTCATGCCTGCATGTCTCCCTGAAGAGGACCTTCCGCAACTGTTGCCTGAGGCCTTTAGAGTGCAGAAGTTCCTGTCCCAGGAGAGGGTGCGCATGTGTGACCTCCTAAAGCAAGGCGGGAATGGGATCACCTGAGTCCTGCTGGTGCATTAGCTAAGTGCTAGGGCTGCTAACCAAAAGGTCACCAGTTTGAATCCACCAGCCATTACTTGGAAACCCTGTGGTTTCGTTCTACCCTGTCCTATAGGGTCGCTATGAGTTGCTATCGACTGTAAGGCAATTGGTTTATGGAGAGCAGTGCAGGAGCAGAATACAGAGCATCTGGGGCTCATTCTGAGGCTTCTTGGAAAGCAGGCTACACCTCCTCACCCGGAAGCTCCACGTTAGCCCTTCCGCCAAAGGAGCATGTTTGAAGCCACCACTCATGCTTTGTAAAAATTGTGGTCATTGCTGTTTTGTGCCATGGAGTCGATCCCCCCTCACAGAGACCCTATAGGGCAGAGTAGAACTGCCGATTGGGGTTTCCTAGGCTGTAATCTTTATGGGAGCAGATTCCCTGCTCTTTCTTCTCTAAAGCCAGAGCCTCAGTTGCTGGGTATTTGGTTAGCAGCCCAGCGCTTAACCTTGCACCATCAGGGCTCCTTACCTAAAGCATACCCTTTGCCATGTAGTCCATTCCGAGTTACAGCAATCCTATAGGACAGAGTAGAACTGACCCATAGGGTTTCCAAGGAGTGGACAATGGATTTGAACTGCCAAATTTGGGTTAGTAGTCAGGCTCTTAATCACTTGGCACCGCTTAAAATACAGTATCCTCGAATTGGGAATAGTGCTCTTACACATTTAGATACACTTTGGACCACATTCGTTTCTTCTTCTGAATGGACTTTCAAAAAATACTGTTTCTTTTTCCTATTCACTTTGAAAGTTCTTTTACACAACGGCACGGCCAAAGAATTTTAGACCTGGGAAACACTGTAAGATATGCTTTCTTCTGACTCCATTCTTAGGTTTTTCCTACTGTATTTATTGTCACACAGTATTTTTCATGCTGCATTTATTTAATACATAGACATTTCACAATAAATATTGATGTACCAAGGTTTTGTCTGAAATGTACTTGTTACCTTGACTAAGACAGTTGAGGGGCAGGTCCCAGAAAGTAGCCCCTGGCCTCGCCTAGGTCCTTGCTCCTCACAAGCTGAATGGCTTAAGATGCATCCTTAGCATATACAAGTCGGATAATAAAATTTATGGAACTTTTATTCTAAAATAAATATTTATGGAGTGAAAACAACTCCATTTACAATAGCATCTAAGAGAATAAAATATATAGGAATAAACGTACCCCGAGATGTAAAAGGCTTCTACAGTGAAATTATAAAATACAGCTGAAAGATACTAAAGAAGGCCTAAATAGATGGAAAGACATTCTGTGCTCATGGATTGGAAGACTTAATATAATCAAGATGTCAGTACTACACAAAGTGATCTACAGAGAGAACAAAACCCTAATCAAAATTCCTACACCATTCGTTACAGAAATGGAAAAAAAAAATCCTCATTTTTCTATTTAAAGACAAGAGACCCCGGATGGTGAAAGCAATTTTGAAAAAGAATGAAGTAGCAGACCTCACATTTCCTGACTTCCAATCATATTACAAAACTACAGTAGATCAAAGCAGCCTGGTACTGGTTAAATGACAGACACACAGACCAAGGCAACAGAATTGAAAACCCAGAAATAAATCCAAACCTCTATGGTCAACTGATTTTCAGCAAGTGAGCCAAATCCATTTAAAGGAAAAAGAGTAGTCTCTTCAACAAATGGTGCTGGCTAAACTGGATTTCCCCAAGCAGATAAATAAAACAAGAACCATACCTCACACCATACACAAAAATTAAATCAATATGGATCAAAGACCTCGATTTAAGCCTAAAACCATACAGTTCTTAGAAGAAAATATAGGAGTAAACCTTTTTGGACCAAACTAATTTTCAATGATAGATTAGCAAACACAATAATGAATGCACAAGCATCAGATAATATGTAAGTGGGACCTCATAAAAAGTTAAATACTTATGCTCATCAAAAGACAATAAAAATAGAGAAGAGACAGCCTACAGGCTGGGAAAAATTATTTGGGAAGGATATAAGTGACTGGAGTCTAATATCTAAAATATATAGCAAACTTCTACAACTTAATAACAAAAAGACAAATAACCATATAAAAACTGGCCGAAGAACATGAAAAGACATTTCACCAAAGGGAATATTCAAATGGCCAACAGACACATGAGAAGATGCTCAACTTCATTAGCCATCAGGGAAATGCAAATCAAAACCACAATGAGATACCATTTCACTCCCACTAGGATGACTAAGATAAAAAAAAACACTAAAAAAAATGGAAAATAACAAGTGTTGGAGGTGTCCTGGGGAAATCTGAACCCCTCGTCCATTGCTGGTGAAAATGCAAAATGATACAGCCATTTTGCAAAAGAGCCTACTGGTTCCTCAAAAAACTGGAAGTGGAGCTGCTATATGACCCAGCAATTCCACTGCAGGTATATGCCCTAGGAATCTGGTAGAAGTGACACGAACAGACATAAGGATACCTTTTTCATTGCAGCACTATTCACAGTAGCAAAACGATGGAAGAACCTAAGTGCCCATCGATCGATTAATGGATAAGTAAACTGTCATACATTCGTACAAGGAAATACTACTCAGTAATCCAGGAGTTCCCGAAACACCTTGGAACATGAAGGAACCTGGAGGACATTACCTTGAGTGAAATAAGTCAGTCACAAAAAACAAATATTGTATGTTATTACTTTTTTGAAATGATATGAACAAATAAAAATATATAGAAAATAATGCTCATTAGTGTTACCAGAGATGGGGTGGGGGAAAATGAAAATTCACTCACTAGATAGTAAACACTTGTTATTTCTGGTGATGGAAAAAGTAACACCAAATGAGAGTGAAATGTATACAGCTTGATGAAGGCAAACCATGTCAGTAAAATGTACACAAGGAAAAAGAACTTGTTGGTGATAGCATGTAACACACAATTTTGAAAGATAAGCAAAAACAACCAAAAAATATATATGTGAGTATATATATATATGCATGTAGGCATATATGTGTATAAGTATATATAAGTATACATAAGTGTGTATATAGGTGTAAACATGCACGCATATTAATATATATAATAAATCACATAGAGGAAATAGTAATAAATATTTCTTAGATATAATCAAACACCTCACGGAATTGTTTTTCTGGATTTGAAGTGTTAGGACCAGGGTCTCGCGGAACATCTTCGTCCACTGGCATGACATAGTTCATAAAGTTATATTTTACCTCTTAGTTTGCTGAATAGTGTCTGGGATTTCAAAAGCTTGATAGCGGCCTTCTAAGTTACAACTATTGGTCTCTACTACTCCTCTGCAGCAAAACAGAATGTAGAAAGCCAAAGACTTAAAGAAACTTGTCTACAAGACAAATAGTCTACAGAAACCACGGCCTCATCTGCCCTGAGACCAGAAAAACTAGCTAGTGCCCAGCTATCACTACCATTCCTTGTGATTAGGGCCACAATAGATGGATTATGACAGAATGGGAGAAAAATGTAAAACAAAATCTCAAATTCATTAAAAAAAAAAACAAAAACAAGTTTACTGGACTGGTTCAGATTTGAGGACTCCCCAAAATCACTGCCCTGAAATACTCTTCAAATTTTGAACTGAATCAAACCCCTGAGGTCACCTTGTACCTGAATAACAGACTGGCTCCCAAAATAATGAACATCACCTGTAAACACTGTGCTCCTTAAAAATCACCTATATGGGACCAAACGGTCAACAATTTAAACAAAGATGAGAATGTCAGAGTCAGGGAAATGAGATTATAGGAAACAGAAAAACCAGAATGTAAATAAGGACAATGTTCAAGAATTGCGAAGAATGTAACCAATGTCACCGAACAAATTGTGGAGAAATTGTTGAATGGGAACCTAAAACACAGTAAAATATTATTTTTTAAAAAGTAACACGCTTAGAACAGACGGCGGTGGTGCTTGCACAACATGATGAACACAGTGTCACTGAATTGTGCATGTGAAGAAGGTGGGAATCACACGTGTGTTGTTACATATATATTGACCACAATAAAAAGAAAATTTAAAATATTTATGGAATCAAATAAAGCTCCAGGATTCGTTATACTTTCTGATATATAAGACCTAAGCAAATACACTCCCATTTAAGAAATGCACGCTTACTCCAAATCCAAAGATTGCTGCTTAAGAGGCCGTTCCTAAAATGAGAAATAAACTCGATTGACATGTGAACCCTCTCAAGCTTGCTCTTTGTAAAACCCCTGATTCCAGACTTAACCTCCCAGCCTTCCTACCAGACAGGGCAGACAGCTGTGCTGCCTCTAAAAAGGAAGAAATCCATCACCCAAGGGTCAGTTTTGCCTCAGGCAGCCCTGCTGTTCATTCAAACATCCCAGGCTGCCTTGCAATAAGAAATGTTTGATTTTCACATCACCTGCCTTTGGCACTTCCTACTACATTGTATTTGCATTTTTACATGCACTATATCATTCTCTCAGTGTCCCCTGGCTCTACAAATCTTCTAGGAATGAATGTAAGAGATCTCCTAAGGAAAAGGTCCTCAATATATGTACTTCAGTTTACTTTTTCTTCTGTGTTGTGATTAGGAATACATGGCAGCCCGTGTTATTTCCTTAATGCCTACACACTAGGTAATGTGAAAACAACATTTGGTTGCCAAGACAAAGGTGCCGGGAGAAGAGCTGTCACTGAAGAAGCTATCTGGAACTGTCTGACTTTTGAAATAATTATGTACAATTATTGAATTATATTCATTGTCAGAAATACAAACTTAAACACAAATATAAAATAAAATAACCTGAGAAGCAACAAGAACCTACTTTTGGTCATGGAACTAGAGGCTGCTGGCCTTCCTTTGAGGCTGTGGAGCTTATCCGGAAAGAGGATCATGAGTAAGGCTGGTCATGCTGGAGCTCCCAGAGCTTTCAGTAGTGGACAGGAATTTTGGGACACAAGGACTGCTTCCTAAACAATGATGCATACTGTTGTAGGTGAAAACATCACAAAGTTTAGTGAGAGCAAAAAGAGTTTTTTTCGGCATACATTCAAAGAGGCAAAAGTTGAAAAGCAGCCAAGCATGCTGGCAGAGCCATGTCTGCCCAAGTCCAAGGAAATATTACAGAATAAGCAAGAATGGGAAAATGGACAAGCATGCTGCCACAGCCATGCCTATCTGAGTCCAAAGAACATTACGAAGTCATCTGTATATATTAACACTACCACATGGGCAAAACCACTGAAAGCTTCACCTGTTCACAGGTTGGCTAGAAATTGTGATCCTACATTGCGAACTGTCTCTCTCAACAATCATTGGTACAGGTTTCAGTATTGACAGTTAGGCAGGTCTTCAATGGTCCAACAAATTTCTATCCACTAAATGCTAATAGAAAAAGATAAGAGTGGAAAGTCTTTTCTGTTCTGGCTTTTCCAAAAGGCTCCCTAAAAGATATTTTCCAAGATTATCTTAGCTATTGTCTTCATGCCTCGGGGCACAGTTGATGTGTCCTTGCGAGTCCTTGCAAGCCCTTGTGAGCCCAGCTTCAGCTGGGTCACCTTTTCTGTACTCAAGGAGAGGGAATAATGACTCCAATATTATTTCCTAAGTCAATACACGCACTGTGTGCATACACACTCGAAACACAATGGAACTTCTGAGACAATCCTAATTTCAAACACTGAGTTTCCTTGTTGTCATATGTACCCCAGCCTTCATTAGACAACGTTTCCCAAATTTTGTTCATGAAGTATTGGTGCCCTTGTAATAATGCAAGAACCTACCACCTTGAGCTAAGGAGCAGGGTGAGTTTAGGGGCACAAAAGTAGATACGTTGATAAGAAGTCTAGAGTACAGCCTTTGTGCTGTCGATAAGAGAAAGAACCCACAAATGGCCCTAAGAGGTTCATACCACTTGTGTTGGCAATGTAATTTGAAGGAAACAGATGGTAGTGTTTTTGTTTGTTTGTTTGTTTGTTTGTTTGTTTGTTTTGTAGCATTTTGCCTGTCAGGTCCCCTTCAGGAATGTCTCCTCATCCCAACATGCCCTCCGCCCCTCCCCCACCGTAGAATGTCTTGAGTCCTACATTCTACTCCTGTCTAGATTGAAACTTCTCCCTCCTTTCCTTGGATCTCTGAACATCTGTTGGAGCCAGATCATACTGAGTCCAGGACGTGGCGACTTCACATGCTGAAGCTTGCCAGACAGCTGTGGTCAGTGACCAAGCCTGTGGAGATGACTTCAGCAGGAGGTAAGTTGGTGGGGAGGTGGTGTGTTGTGTTATCAGACCCTGCCACCCCCTCAACCTTTGGAAATTCAAATTTGACGCTTCCCTTGGGGACAAGCTCTCTGAGCAGAAGTAAGGAGTAAACTCTTGATACCACCAAGGACATCCCACCAGGGGAGAATGAAGAGGCAGATGGGAAAAATGAAACAGGATGTTGGCAAAAAAGGAAAGGGGTTTTATGCCGTGCATCATGAAAAGAAACACTAGGTAACAGATGGCGAAACCACTCTTTTGAAGGCTCAGTCCTTCAAGAAAGTCTGGAGGATGTCTTTCACTTTAGAAGGTCCATTCCCTGCTATTGAGCTTGCTGGGGGCATTTCAGACAGAGTGGATGTCAACCCTGTTCCATGTGTTGGAAAGAGCATATGAGGATGGCAGGGTGTCTCTCAGGAATTCCTGAGACAGTCTCTGAGAGTCAGTGACACCTTGGGTCTCTTACTTCTGGGTACTCAGAGGCCTGGGGGTCTGGTTGAACTGCTCACAAGTTCTCTACTGGGAAACTTCTCAACTGGAGGGAAGGAACATAAAATTCACTGCAGGGACTTTTCCAATATTTACCATTTCCTCCTTCCATACTGCCACTCATCACTTGAGATTCATTGCGCTGATTCCCAGTGACCAGGCAGGGAATTCGGATGACCTAACACCTGGTTGCCTTTCCTCCACCTCCATTTGCACTTTTCCTTTGTCACAACAGCAACTCCAGTGCTGGGACCGAATATGACCATGAATCCTGGTGCCTCCACGTCTCCTTTCACTGCACTGCTCTTTCCCTAGCCCACTCTTGCACCCCCACACCAAACACCCTGGGAGCAGGACCCACTAACCATTACGACTTTATCATGCTCTCACCCTGCACTGCATGTCACTGTTCCAGTGTTCCTATTCCCTGTTAACTGTGTTTTTCTAAAGACAGAAAGAGTGTCCTTGTCTTCACTTGGACTAGGACATTAACACAAAACAACAATAATATTTGTATCTGCTATCATTTGCTGAATATTTCATGCGAGATTTTTCTCAGTGATTGTTAAAGATACAGTTAAATGTCAAAATTATCTCATGATTTGAGACCATTCCCGTTGTACATATGGGGAACAACTCATCCAAGGTCACGAGTCAGTAAGAGGAACCCAGGTTGGTTCCAAAAGAAAAAAAAGCCGGTGTTGTTGGGTTAATTCTGACTCATGGTGATCCCAAGCATTTCACAACAGTGTTCCATGGGGTATTTAGTGATTGAGTTTCTTAAGGAGATCACCAGGCATTTGTTTCAGGAAACCTCTGTGTAGGCTCAAACTACCAACCTTTCGATCACTAGCCGGATCCTTATTCCTTTGTGCCGGGGACTTCCCATGGTTTCAAATTGTATAGTCTTTTACTGTTACAAATAAGGCATTGACACAGTTAAAAAAAAAAAAAAAGAATTCTTTCCGTTGCAATTAATCTCCTCTGAAGTGTAATTTGCATGCAATGGAACTTGCCCGTTTCAATTTATAATTTAAATACCATCGTGTAACCATCATCCAACCAACATTTAGAGCATGGATTCTGCATCACCTCACTGTTGTCTTTCAGGTACTTAGTGAGGAATAGCTTTAGGCTCTGCTGATTTTGGCAGTCACCATTCGGAGGCCACAAGGTAGAGCTGGTGAGAAGCCCCTGAGGACTTCTTATATTTTTGAACAGGAAGAGGATTGACATCTGTCTCTGTGATGAGACCTCTTTACCCATGGTCTCATTAAATGGCTGTGTGGGGAGTTCTTATTATAAAAAGACACTTCCACACTATTGATGAGCACTGTGATGTTGGGAAAGTAGCTTCATTCAGAGAACATGCTGGCCCTACCCATCTCCCAAAACTGTGATGCTATGGA
This sequence comes from Loxodonta africana, assembly GCF_030014295.1. Classification (NCBI taxonomy): domain Eukaryota; kingdom Metazoa; phylum Chordata; class Mammalia; order Proboscidea; family Elephantidae; genus Loxodonta; species Loxodonta africana. The sequence continues at coordinate 176,282 of NW_026975625.1, read as the reverse complement.
CTCTGCTACCTTGACCCTCCTTGTGCCCTTGATGGCAGCCAGGGCACAGCCAAGCATGCTTCACTTTTCTCCATCATAGGAGGACTTGATTCTTCAGGGTACATTCTCTCTCCAACCCATGACATAGATCTCACAAAAATGAGCCCCAGATCTCCCAGCTCTGTTCATCACCAGCCCTTCTGGCAATCTCCTTCATGCAAACCTGATGTGGAATTTTCAGTCCTGGGTCAAGATGCTGAGAATCTCCTATTACTCTCTCCTAATTCCCAGAATTCATGTCTTACCACTTACAAATTCAGTAAAACAGAGAAAAACAAACACGCAAGAACTCAAGAATATCTACCAAGTCTGTATAACATAAATATTGCAAACACACAGGGCTCTGAATATACAAAACAATTTTAGAAAAGAAGAAGAAAGTATGGGGCTCACACTTCAAGATTTAAAGTATCACTACAAACACACAGTAAACAAAACAGTTTTGTACTGGCATTAGGATAGACATAGAGACTAAAGGAATAGGGTGCCCAGAAATGAATTCATACATCTTTGCCGAATTTGTTTCAACAATGATGCAAGCCCATTCCATGGGAAAAGAATAGTCTCTTCAACAAATGATGCTGGGACAACTGGATCTCCACATGGAAAAGTATGAAGTTGGACACATACTCTACATCAAATACAAAAATTAACTCTAAAAGGATCAATGACCTGAATATGAGAGCTAAAACCATAAAACCCTTAGAAGTATAACCCAGAGTTATATTTTAGGATTTTTTCCCACATCTTCGTAGATATGACACAGGAAACAATAGATAAATTTCTCTTGGTGAATATTTAAATCTTTTGTGCACCAATGAGCATTATCGAGAAAGTGGAAAGTGAAGACAACTACTGATTGTGAGAATGTACTCGGAATCTCTACTCTGCTTAAGGGTTTCATATCCTGATATATAGACTGCCTAGAGCTAAATACAAAAACACCAACAACCCATCTTAAAAAATGGACAAAAGACTTTAAGGCATTATTCCAAAGAAAATATACAAATCGCCAGTAAGCACATGAAAAGATGTTCAACATTATCAGTCAGTGGGGAAATGCAAATCAAAATGACAGAGAGGTATCATTCCTTATCACATCGATGGATGTTGCCAGAATAAAAACGAACAAACAAGGAAAAAAAAAAGATTTGGTGAGGATATGGACAAACGGGGAGTGCATTGCTACTGGGGATATGATGTGCTGCAGCCACTGTAAAATACACTTTGGTGGCTCCTCAAATAATTTAACACAGAATTACCATATGCCTTGTAATTCCACTCCTAGGCATGTACACAAATGAACTGAAAGTAAGAAAACAGGTACTTGGACACTCACGTTCATTGTAGCATTATTCACTGAATGAAAAAGGTGGAAACAACCCAAGTGTCCATCAAAAGATGATTGGATAAGCAAAACATGACAAATACATACATGCAATATTATGCAGCCACAAGAGCAGTGGAGTTCTATTACTTGCAATAAATGGATGAACCTTGAAAACATTGTTATGCATGAAGTAACTGAAATCCCAAGAACAATTATTGCGTGATCCTACTTACATGAAAATCTACAACACGCAAAGATAGAGAGCAGATTAATGGCTAGGAGAACTGAAGGCACAAAGCATAGGGAGTCATTGCTGAAAACAAAGCAACAAGAAAAAGAATATTCAAAACCAAAGGAAAAGAAACCTATGAAACCTAGCATGAATTATTAAATATTGTATTTAATATAAAATTTGTTTCAACAATGATGCAAGCCCATTCCATGGGAAAAGAATAGTCCCTTCAACAAATGATGCTGGGACAACTGGATCTCCACATTTTATATTGTAAAATATGTGGTATTTTACAATATAAAAGAAGGCCAACCACCATTCTGCCAAAAAAAGAGTACATAATTACTACAAAGTACAGTCATCATGTTGGGAATAATGCTACACTGAACATATAAAGCAGACTGGCCAGGCTACAAGGGATCCATTTGTAGTACAGAGAAGAAGTTACTTGATCATTCCAGAAAGAGGTGTCAGTACACTTTTACGCAGTAGAATCCACCAAAAGGAAAGAGAGTCGCCATAAGGTGCAGAAGTCCTTGAGTGGGTACAAGTGAGGTAGGAGGCCTATGTGCAGTCAACTGGGGTCCATCATGGTCACATGACACCCTCTGGTGTGTTTGATGTTGCACACGACATGGTGGAAAATAAAGAAGGTCAGATCACCCTTTCAGAGGAAGAGGACGCTGAGATGAAACCTGCAGGATTGGTTTTCTGGATTTTAAGTTATTAGGACCAGAGTCTCATAGAACATCTTGGCATGATATAGTTCATACAGTTATGTTTTATATCCTCATTTGCTGAGTAGTGTTTGTGGTTTTAAAAGCTTGTGAGTGGCCTTCCATGATACAACTGCTGTTCTCCACTCATCTGCAGCAAAAAGCAATGTAGAAAACCAAAGACTCAAAGGAGAAACTTGCCTACAAGACAAAGTCTAAACAAACCTCGAGCTAATCTACCCTGAGGCCAGAAGAACTAGATGGTGCCAGATACCACTACCATCCCTTGTGATCAGGGCCACAATAGATGGATTCTGATAGCATGGGAGATAAATGTGGCACAGAATTTCAACTCATCTAAAAAAATTGGGGGGGGGACCAAGATGGCTGACTGTGCAGAAGCTCGAGCTGACCCCTCTTGCAACAAAGATTCAGAAAAACAAGTGAAGCAATTACATACATGGCAATCTAGGAACGCTGACCATCAAACTGAGAACTAGGGAATTGACCTGAGTAATAGGGAAGTGAGAATCCGCGTACTGAAGGAGGGTGCAGTCCCGGAGTCAGGTGAGCTTTTCCCCAGCCCCGAGGCCTCAGGGGAATGAGAAACCGCTCGCTGAAGAAGCGACCAGTTCCAGAGCCAGGCAAGCCACGTCCCAGACCTGAACCCTTGCGGAGTCTTGGAAGCAGAGCTATGGAGATGATCGTGGCTTCCTGAGACAAGGCAAACAGGGATGCAGTGCTAACCCCCTGGGCAATCTCCACAGAGACCTAGCCCATGCACACGGGCTACACACTCCTCCGGAATCTCAGATAAAACTGTCCTCACCAAACAAGAGAAGTGAGTTTATCTAATTTACTATCTCCGATCTAACTGATCCCTCCCCTCCCTGCCCCAGCCGGCTTCATTAACATTGGAATTCCCTGGGCCAGAGATTGAAGTGCTTTGCAGGTTTTTTTTTTTCTAACCCATTCTCCTGGCCTGGAAAAGCAGCAACTAACAATCAGATGAAAAATCCTTTCCTGATTTCTCTAAACTGGAATAGCATTACAGAACAAGCGCCATTCAGGCATAAGAGCTCCACAGTCTTTGGCTTTCACCCCTACCTGGAACCAGGTGGCTATTTTAATGCAAAGGCAATTCTTTTAGAGATCAGCTGTAATTGTTGTAGCTGAGCAGTGGGAAGGCAAGTTTTGGACCACTCTACCTATTAAACAGAGACCTCACTGATCTGTAGCATGGAACTGAGGGCTGAGGCTCCATCCACACCACCTAACCAGCTGCTAAAGGGGTTAGAGGATAGCAATGCCTACCAATTTTTAGAGGTACAAGCATTGGGTGCCTAAGGTACAGCTGCAGAGCCCACCCACCAGACCACTCTAGAGAACATAGATGCTCTTTCCTCACTGGCACTTGGGGGAAGGCTGTCCACACCCTGCCCTCCTCAGAGTGTGACCCCCTGCCGTTACAAGAAACCAGTACATACAACCATCACCACTACTCCTCTAAGTTAGTAGCAGAGAGCCTACACCACACACTAGCTGACCCACTATCAGAACACCTGAGCTGATTCTATTCAAGCATAGTGAATGGACACATCGGCTCATATACTGGGTAACAGCTCAAACCAGCTGGTAACAGGAATAAGCAATTCAAAAGCTCCAACAATTAAGTTAGCTCATTCTAGTAGTCCATCTGGGTGCATTGAAACAAAACAAAAGAAAACAAGAAGATAAGACTCAGCAAGCAAATATAAAATAAATCATTACAATAACTCATAGATGGCTTGGAGACAGCAGTCGATATCAAATCACATAAAGAAGCAGACCATGATTGCTTCTACAAACCCCCAAATCAAAGAATCAAAATCTTTCCCAAATGAAGATACATTCCTGGAGTTGCCAGATATAGAATATAAGAAACGAATGTACAGAATGCTTCAAGACATCAAGGATGACCTCAGAAATGAAATAAGGCAATCTACAGAAAAAGTCAAGGAACACACAGATAAAGCAGTTGAAGAAATTGAAAAGATTATTCAAGAATGTAGTGAAAAATTAATAAGCTGCAAGAATACACAGAGAGACAGCATTCAGAAATCCCAAAGATTAACAATAAAATTACAGAATTGGACAACTCAATAGGAAGTCAGAGGAGAAGAATCGAGGAATTAGAATGGAGAATGGGAGAGTTGGAGGATAAGTCAATTGACACCAATGTAATTGAAGAAAAATCAGATAAAAGAATTAAAAAAAATGAAGAACCCCTAAGAATCATGTGGGACTCTATCAAGAAGAATAACTTGCATGTGACTGGAGTTCCAGAAAAGGGAGGAATAACAGAAAATACAGAGAGAATAGTTGAAGATCTGTTGGCAGAAAACTTCCCTGGCATTGTGAAAGATGAAAGGATATATATCCAAATGTTCATCGAACCCCATACAAGACAGATCCCAAAAGAAAATCACCAAAATATATTATCAAATGTGCCAAAACCAAAGATAAAGAGAAAATTTTAAAAGTAGCCAGGGATAAACAAAAAGTCACCTACAAAGGGGAATCAATAAGAATAAGTTCAGACTACTCGGCAGAAACCATGCAGGCAAGAAGGCAATGGGATGACATATATAGAGCTCTGAAGGAGAAAAACTGCCAGCCAAGAATCATATGCCCAGCAAAACTCTCTCTCAAATAGAAAGGTGAAATTAAGACATTTACAGATAAACACAAGCTTAGAGAAGTTGCAAAAACCAAACCAAAGCTATAAAAATTACTAAAGAAAATTATTTGGTCAGAAAATCAATAATATCAGATACCAACACAAGGTCACAAAACAGAACATCCTGATATCAACTCAGATAGGGAAATCACAAAAACAAAATAAGATTAATGAAAAAAAATGATCAAAACAGGGAATCATTGATGTCTTTATGTAAAAGATGACAATAATCAAAAAAGAGGGACTAAATACAGGAGGCATAGATCTTCCATACGGAGAGGAAACCAAGGCAATATAGGATGATACAAGTTAGGTTTTTACTTAGAGACATAGGGATAAATATTAAGGTAATCACAAAGAGGTCTAACAATTCCATACTTCAAAAAAAAAAAAACCAAGACAAACATAACGACTCAGCAAAAACAAATTCAACTGCTATGAAAATGAGGAACACACAATTTACAAAGAAAAACTTCTCAGCACAAAAAAAGGAAAGGGAAAAATGAAATTGTCAACAACACACAGAAAAAGGCATCAAAATGACAGCACTAAACTCACACTTATCTATAATTACGCTGAATGTAAATGGCTTAAGTGCAACAATAAAGAGACAGAGTGCCACACACTGGATAAAACAACATGATGCGTCTATATGCTGCCTACGAGAGACATGCCTTAGACTTAGAGACACAAATAAACTAAAACTCAAAGGATGGAAAAAATATATCAAGCAAACAACAATCAAAAAAGAGCAGGAGTGGCAATATCAATTCCTGACCAAATAGACTTTAAAGTTAAATCCACCACAAATGATAAAAAAGGACACTACATAATGATTAAAGGGACAACTTACCAGGAAGATATAACCATATTAAATATTTATGTACCCAATGACAAGGCTGCAAGATATATAAAACAAACTCTAACAGAATTGACAAGTGAGATTAGACAACTCCACAATTATAGTAGGAGACTTCAAAACACCACATTCAGTGAAGGACAGGACATCCAGTAAGAAGCTGAACAAAAACACCGAAGATCTAATTGCCACAACCAACTAACTTGATCTCATAGACTTATACAGAACACTCCACCCAACAGCTGCAAAGTATATTTTTTTTCTAGTGCACGTGGAACATTCTCTAGAATAGACCACATATTAGGTCATAAAGCAAACCTGTACAGAATCCAGAACATTGAAATATTACAAAGCATCTTCTCAGACCATAAGGCCATAAAAGTAGAAATCAATAACAGAAAAACTAGGGAAAACAAATCAAATACTTGGAAACTGAACAATACCCTGCTCAAAAAAGACTGGGTTATACAATACATTAAGGAGGGACTAAAGAAATTCATAGGATGCAATGCGACTTAAAACACTTCCTATCAAAACCTTTTGGACACAGCTAAAGCAGTGCTCAGAGGTCAATTTATATCAATTAATGCACACATATAAAGAGAAGAAAGAGCCAAATCAAAGAACTGTCCCTACAACTTGAACAAATAGAAAGAGAGCAACAAAAGAAACCTTCAGGGACCAGAAGAAAACAAATAATAAAAATTAGAGCATAATTGAAAAACAACTGAAAGAGTTAACAAGCCCAAAAGCTACTTCTTTGAAAAAATCAACAAAATTGATAAACCATTGGCCAGGCTGACTAAAGAAACACAGGAAAGGAAATAAATAACCCAAAAAGGAAATGAGGTGGGCCATATCACAACAGACACAACTGAAATTAAAAGAATCACATCAGATTACTATGAAAAATTGTACTCTAACAAATCTGAAAATCTAGAAGAAATGGATGAATTCCTAGAAACACACTACCTACCTAAACTAACACAAACAGAAGTAGAACAACTAAATAAATGCATAACAAAAAAGAGTTGGCTTCACTGCAGAGTTCTACCAAACTTTCAGAGAAGACTTAACTCCACTACTACTAAAGGTATTTCAAAGCATAGAAAAGGATGGAATACTCCCTAATTTATTCTATGAAGCCAGCATATCCCTGATACCAAAACCAGCTAAAGACAACACAAAAAAGAAAATTACAGACCTATATCCTTCGTGAACATAGATGCAAAATCCTCAATAAAATTCTAGCCAATAGAATTCAACAACATATCTAAAAAATAATCCACCTCAACCAAGTGGGATTTATACCAGGTAAATAAGGATGGTTCAATATTAGAAAAACAATTAGTGTAATCCACCATATAAATAAAACAAAATACAAGAACCACTTTATTTTATGAATTGATGCAGAAAAGGCATTTGACAAAGTCCAGCACCCATTCTTGATACAAACTTTCAACAAAATAGAAATAGAAGGAAAACTCCTCAACATAATAAAGGGCATTTACACAAAACCAACAGCTAACATCATCCTTAATGGAGACATTCTAAAAACATCCCCCTTAAGAACGGGAACCAGACAAGGATGCCCCTTATCACCACTCTTATTCAACATTGTGCTGGAGGTCCTAGCCAGAGCAATTAGGCTAGATAAAGAAATGAAGGGCATCCAGATTGATAAGGAAGAAGTAAAAATATGTCTGTTTGCAGATGACATGATCTTATACACAGAAAACCCTAAAGAATCCTCAAGAAAACTACTGAAACTAATAGTTCAGCAAAGTATCAGGTTACAAGATAAACATACAAAAATTATTTGGCTTCCTCTACACCAACGGAAAGAAGATTGAAGAGGAAATCATCAAATCAATTCCATTCACAGTAGTCCCAAAGAAGATAAAATACTTAGGAATAAATCTAACCAGAAACGTAAAAGACCTATACAAAGAAAACTATGAGGTACTACTACAAGAAACCAAAAGGGACATACCTAAGACCTAAGTGGAAAAACATACCTTGCTCATGGATAGGAAGACTTAACGTTGTAAAAATGTCTATTCTACTAAAACCCATCTATATATGCAATGCAATTCTGATCCAAATTCCAGCAGCATTTTTGAATGAGATGGAGAAACAAATCACCAACTTCATATGGAAGGGAAAGAAACCCCGGATAAGTAAAGCATTGCTGGAAAAGAAGAACAAAGTGAGAGGCCTCACTCTTCCTGATTTTAGAACCTATTATACTACCACAGTAGATAAAAAAGACTGGTACAACAACAGACACATAGACCAATGGAACAGAATTGAGAATCCAGATATAAATCCATCCACATAAGAGCAGCTGATATTTGACAAAGGCCCAGTGTCAGTTAATTGGGGAAAAGACAGTCTTTTTAACAAATGATGCTGGCATAACTGGATATCAATGTGCAAAGAAATGAAACAGGACCCGTACCTCACATCATGCACAAAAACTAACTCCAAATGGATCAAAGACCTAATCATAAAGTCTAAAACGGTAAAGATCATGGAAGAAAAAATAGAGACAACGTTAGGAGCCCTAATACATGGCATAAACTGAATACAAAACATTACTAAAAATGCTGAAGAGAAACCAGATAACTGGGAGCTAATAATAATCAAACACCTATGCTCATCTAAAGACTTCACCAAAAGAGTAAAAAGACCATCTAGAGATTGGGAAAAAATTTTCAGCTATGACATCTCCGACCAGAACCTGATCTCTAAAGTCTACATGATTCTGCTAAGACTCAACCACAAAAAGACAACGCAATTAAAAATGGGAAAACAATATGAACAGACACTTCACTAAAGATGACATTCAGGCAGCTAACAGATACATGAGGAAGTGCTCTCGATCATTAGCCATTAGAGAAATGCAAATCAAAACTACAATAAGATTCCATCTCACTCCAACAAGGCTGGCATTAATCCAAAAACACAAAATAATAAATGTTGGAGAGGCTGTGGAGAGATTTCAACACTTATACACTGCTGGTGGGAATGTGAAATGGTACAACCACTTTGGAAATCTATTCAGCGCTTCCTCAAAAAGCTAGAAATAGAACTATCATAGGACCCAGGGATCCCACTCCTCGGAATATATCCTAGAGAAATAAGAGCCTTTACACTAACAGGTATATGCACACCCATGTTTATTGGAGCACTATTTACAATAGCAAAAAGATGGAAGCAACCAAGGTACCCATCAAAGGATGAATGGATAAATAAATTATGGTATATTCACACAATGGAATAGTACACATCGGTAAAGAACAGTGATGAATCTGTGAAACATTTCATAACATGGAGGAACCTGGAAGACATTACGCTGAGTGAAATCAGTCAGTTGCAAAAGGACAAATATTGTATAAGACCACTATTATAAGATTTTGAGAAATAGTTTAAACTGAGAAGAATGCATTGTTTTGTGGTTATGAGGGGGGGAGGGAGGGAGGGTAGGAGAGGGATATTTACTAATTAGATAGTAGATAAGAACTACTTTAGGTGAAGGGAAGGACAACAGTCAATACAGCAGAGGTCAGCACAACTGGACTAAACCAAAAGCAGTTTCCTGAATAAACTGAGTGCTTCAAAGGTTAGCGAAGCAGGGGCAGGGGTTTGGGGACCATGGTTTCAGGGGACATCTAAGTCCATTGGCATAATAAAATCCATTAAGAAAACATTCTGCATCTCACTTTGAAGAGTGGCTTCTGGGATCTTAAATGCTAGCAAGCAGCCATCTAAGATACATCAATGAGTCTCAACCCACCTGGATCAAAGGAGAATGAAGAACACCAAGGACACAAGGTAATTACAAGCCCAAGAGACAGAAAGGGCTACATGAACCAGAGACTACATTGTTCTGAGACCAGAAGATCTAGATGGTGCCTGGGCACAACCGATGACTGCCCTGACAGGGAACACAGTGGATGACCCCTGAGGGAGAGGGGAACAGTGGGATGCAGACCCCAAATTCTCATAAAAAAGACCAGACTTTATGGTCTGACTGAGACTAGAAGGACCCTGGTGGTCATGGTCCCCAGGCCTTCTGTTGGCCCAGGACAGGAACCATTCCTGCAGCCAGCTCGTCGGACATGCATTGGACTGGACAATGGGCAGTAGAGGGATGCTGGTGAGGAGTGAGCTACTTGGATCAGGTGGACGCTTGAGACTATGTTGGCACCTCCTGACTGGAGGGGAGATGGGAGGGTAGAGGGGCTTAGAAGCTTGCGAAATGGACACGGAAAAAGAGAGTGGAAGGAGGGAGCAGACTGTCTCATTAGGGGGGAGAGTAATTGTGGGTATGTAGTAAGGTTTTTTTTAGCAAGGTGTATAGGAAACCCTGGTGGAGTAGTGGTTAAGTGCTACAGCTGCTAACCAAAAGGTCAGTGGGTTGAATCCACCTAGGTGCTCCTTGGAAGCTCTACGGAATTGACTCAATGGCAGTGGGTTTAGTTTTGGTAGCAAGGTGTATATAAGTTTTTATCAGAGAGACTGACTTGATTTGTAAACTTTCACTTAAAGCAAAATAAAAAATATATATTTATCATCAAATACAAAAAAAGAGGGGGGCAAAAAAAAAAATTTTTTTTTTTTTTACTGGACTGGTTCACACTTGAGGACTCCCTGAAATCACTGCTTTGAGATACTCTTCAAACTTTGAACTGAAACTAATCCCAGTAGCGAAATAACAGATTGGCTCACAAAATAATGAATACCTCTCATAAGTAACGTGCCGCTTTAAAAAAATCATCTATATGAGAGCAAATGGTAAACAATTACTTTAAAACAAAGATGAGAATGTAAGAGTCAGGGGAAGTAGATTATTGGAAGGTTGCAATTGCCTATCTAGGATACAACTATTGGTCTCTACTCCTCCAGAATAAAAGAAAGAAAGAAACCAAAGGCTCAAAGAAGAAACTAGTCTACAGGACAAATAGTCTACATGAGCCATGACCTCATCTACCTTGAAACCAAAAAAAAAAAAAACTAGATGGTGCCCGGCTACCACCTCCGACCATTCTTATCAGGGCCACAGTAGATGGACCCTGATAGTATGGGAGAAAAACGTGGAATAGAACCTCAAATTCATAAAAAACTAAACAAAAACCAGACTGGTTGAGAATGGAGGACTACTGTCCTGAGATACTCTTTAAACCTTGAGCTGAAACTAGACCTGAGGTTATCTTTTAGCTAAATAATAGATAAATAGGCTCCTAAAATAAAGAATACCAGCCATGACGACTGTGATCCTATAAAAAATCATCTTTATGGGACCAAATAGTCAACAATTACTTTAAAACCAAGGTAAGAATGCAAGGAGGCAGGGCAACTAGATTAATGAAAGTGGAACAACCATAACAGAAATATTGAGAATGTTCACGAATCATGAAGAATGTACCCAATGTCACTGAACAATCTGTGCAGAAATTGTTGAATGAGAACCTAAACTGCTATGTAAGCCTTCACTAGAAACATGTTATTATACTAAAAAGAGTATTTTCTAATTTCCTTTGTGATTTCTTCTTTGAACCAAGAATTATTTGGAAGTACACTGTTTAATTTTCTACTATTTGGAAAATTTATAGATATTTTATTGTTATTGGTTTCTAATTTCATAGCATTGTGGTCAGATAACATACTCTATGACGCCGATCCTCCTGAATGTATTGAAAGCTGTTTCAGGGCAGTGGCATAGTGGTTAAGGGATGCAGCTGCTAACCAAAAGGTCAGCAGTTTGAATTCACCAGTGGCTCCATGGAAACTTCATGGGGCAGTTCTACTGTCTGATGGAGTCACTATGAATCAGAATTGACTCAACAGTATAAGGTACTTAAGGTCCCCTGGTGGTACAATGGTTAAGCACTCGGCCGCTCACCAAAGGCTTAGAGGTTCAAATGCACCAGCCACTTTGTAGGAGAAAGATGTGGCAGCCTTCTTCCATAAGACTACAGCCTTGGAAACCCTATGAGGCACTTATACCCAGTACTAGGGTCGCTATGAGTCAAAACTGACTCAATAGCAATGGGTATCTAAAGTCCTCAGGTGGCACAAGTGGTTTGCTTTTGTCTATTAACCTAAAGGTTGGTGGTTCAAACCTACCCAGTGGCACCACAGAAGAAAGGCCTGGCAATCTGCTTCCATAAAGATTAGAGCCAAGAAAACCCTATGAAACAGTTCTACCGTAACACATGGGGTCACCATGAGTTAGAATTTGGGTTATACGGTCTAGTTTGATGAATGCTGCATGTATACTTGCAAAGAATTAGACTCTGCAATGGTTAAGTGTATTATTTCTGTAAATGGCAATTAGGTTAATTTGGTTGATAATGCTATTCAAATCTTTTATATCCTTACTGATTTGTCTATGTGTTCTAACAATTAATAAGGAAGAGGTGTTACTATCTCTTTTTGTTTGACTTTCTGCAATTTGAATATGATATGCCTGGGTGCAGATTTTTTCATATATATCTTGCTTTGTCGCTATGAGTAGGAATCCGTCCGACAGCAACGGGGTTTGGTTTTGAATTTATCTTGCTTAGTGTTTTCTGGGCCTACTGGATTTGTAGTTTGGTGTCTGTCAACAATTTTGGAAAATTCTCAGTCCTTGCTGCTTCAAGTCTTTCTTCTGTTCCTTTCTCTCTTCTCCTCTTAGTATTCCCGTTATGCATATGTTACATGTTTTGTGATTGCCCCACAGTTCTTGGATAGTCCTTTTTTTTTTTCCTCCAATCTTTTTTTCTCTTTGACTTCCAGTTTGAGAAGCTGCTACTGAAATATCTTCAAGCTCACTGATTCTTCCCTCAGCTATTTCCAGTCTACTAGTAGGGGCATCAAATGCCTTATTCATTTCTGTTGCAAATTTTGATTTCTCACATTTCCTTATTGTTTACAATTTTTTTGGTTAGACTACTCATCTATTCTTGCATGTTGTCCACTTTTTCCATGAGAGCCCTTAACATATTAATCATAGTTATTTGAAATTCCCAGTCTGATCATTCTAACACCTCTGGCATTATCTGAGTCTGCTTGTGATACCTGCCCTTTCCCTTCAGATTGCTTTTTGCTTTATAGTATGCCTTGTAATTTTCTGTTGAAAGCCAGCATGATGTATAGGTAAAAGGAACTGTATTCTTTTGGATGTAAAGTTTTGTTAATGTTCATGCAGAGGTAAAGTGTGGGGGAAGGGAATGCTTGTCGGAACATAAGTCATATTATGTCACTCTTCTACGTAAATGCTGCCTTTTCTCTCAAAGGAAAAGTCAAAGTCCTTTAAGTGGCTGACAACTCCTACATGATCTGGCGTCCATTACTACTTTGGTATCACCTCCTACTGCATTGCCCCCTTGCTCCATTATAGCCTCACTGGTTTCCTTACTGTTTCTCCAACACATCAGGCATGCCCTTGCCTCAGGACCTTTGTACTTGTGCCCTCTCCTGAAATGGTCTTCCTTCAGCCATTCCCACGGCTTGTGCTCGACTCAAATGTCACCTTATCATAGACACCTTCCCTTCCACCCTACATTAAAAGCAATCCTTCCTTCCCCCATCTACCTTCTCACCCTCTCCTAGAATTACCTTTCCTCTTATGCAGCTTCATGTTTTTTCTCCAAAGCACATTTCACCATCTTATTTGTCTGTTTATTTATTATCTGTCTTCCTGACAATAGGAGGTATGTTCCATGAGGGCAGAGTCTTGCCATTTTTCATTCACTGCTGGATACCCACTGCCTAGAACAGTGCCCGGTACATAGCAGCACTCAATAAGCATTTGTTGGATGGAATATTAAAGAATAGACTAATCAATGGAAAGATGCAATTATTGGGCAGCACTGAGAACTGGAAAACCTGCTTTAGAGCCTTGATTCTGACTCCATAAAAACTTTCCCAATGACTTCCCCTTTCTGCTTCCCTAGACTTCCTTGCTCCAGCCCCATCTCTTTCATAGCCTTTCCAGCTTTGCACCCAATGCTGGAACCGACAGTGCCTGAAGCGGATGGTCCACCGGGCACAGGTAGGACACAAAGTGATGGTGCAAGGGCAGGGAAGGCAGTTGCGATAGCTTATCCATATCCATACCTTAGCTTTGGTTGGCTGCGCTGAAAAAGAACCACGTAAATCCTGTAGGATGCCACTAGACAACATAATAGAGAACTTGCCATAAATAAGGAAGAGTTCACTGACTCAGCTGATAAGACATTGAGACTCTTCATTGTGGAGTTGTCCACTCATCCAGGCTCTGGGCACAATCTTTAGTTCAGAAAGAAGCCATGATATAAAAGATCTAACTTTGAAAACAGATTGTTTGGGCTCAGATCCTGACTCTGTCACTTACCAACCATGGTGTCTTGGAAAATTTGTGTCATTAAACTGGGTCAGTTAAAAGGATATAATAATATCAATCACATACAGATTTTGGAAGGATTAAATAAATGTGAAGTGGTAAGTACAGAAACGGGCACAGAAGGAGGGCTCTATGAGAGAGACCTATTGTTACAATTATTAAATATTACCACCACCACCCCAGTACATACAAAATGAACTTCAGTATTTTCAAGAGTGGGAAAATGAATATACACAAAAAATTTATTTTTAATGCTCTTTTAACACAGATATCATTCAAGTCTTCGTAATTACACCATGTGATGCAAAAAGACCAAAACTGTCTATAAACTTTTGATGAAGAAAATCATCTTAATTTCAAAAAGAATGAAATATCTTACTGTAAAGTTTTCACCCATCTTGTTCTTCCCAACACCTATGAGAAGTCCTAACCACACACAAAGATAAAAGAGCAAAATAGGATGAAAATCCCAATGAATTAATGTCGGAAAATTGTATGATGTTAACATTAAAAATAAATAAATCTGACTTTAAAGTATTACACACTACTAAAAACTTGATGATGACATGTGATAGTTTAACGTACATTTTCACCCATATGAATTAAAATTTAAACAATTCTTTGATGCATTTTTGTAACAGTTTTAGTATAACTAAAATACATGTAAACAATTATTAGAAAACTCTCTGAAAATAAAAGTTTTTTTTTTTTTTTTTAAATCACTGCTTCATACTCCAAATCTAAATAGCTTCATATAAAGCACTGGTCTTTGTGATTCACAAAAAGCAGGTGACAATTCCTGAACACGAGCTGAAGTGACAGGAGAAACTCCCAATACTACTATAGCCCTGAGTATGAGCCCTGATTCTAATAACCCGTCTTCATTAATTCCTTTTCATTTCATCTTTGTGAAAGAGGGAAGGGACAAGGCAGAAAGAGAGGGCTAGGTGTGCCTACTCTGTTCTGCACATCTAGTTCAGTGCCCGGAACAATAACATACAAGTATTCATCAGAGCACAAAAAGACGTTAAACACCAAATAAGGAGGAAGACTAACTTCCTAATATTTATATGCATACATTGATATATATATAGATGCACTCACACATACGAAGATCCACTCGCACATACGAAGATGCACTCGCACATACGAAGATGCACTCGCACAGACACAGATGCACTCACACAGATGTACATATTTATATATATATTTCTGTATAGATATTTGTGATATGTGTATTTCTATACATATTTATATTTGTGTATATTTTATATACATTTATACGTATATTTATATATGTACGCTTATATATTTATACGGAAACCCTGGTGGCATAGTGGTTAAGTGCTACGGCTGCTAGCCAAAGGGTTGGCAGTTCAAATCCGCCAGGCACTCCTTGGAAACTCTATGGTGCAGTTCTACTCTGTCCTATAGGGTCGCTATGAGTCAGAATCGACTTCGACGGCACTGGGTATATATTTATATACTCATACACTTATTTATACACTCACTCATATATGCACATTTGTATTATGTATATGTGTGTGTATATATATGTAGATATAGATAAATAGATACAGATATATAAGCAGTGGTTTTTTTTTTAATATAGAGCTATGTTGTTAGGTTGTTGTTAGGTGCCGTCGAGTCGGTTCCAACTCATAGCGACTCTATATGCACAACAGAACGAAACACTGCCCGGTCCTGCGCCATTCTCACAATCATTGTTATGCTTGAACTCATTGTTGCAGCCACTGTGTCAATCCACCATACATAATACACTGTACGTTACTATTATACACCCAAACCCACTGCCGTCGAGTCAATTCCAACTCATGGTGACCCTACAGGACAGAGTAGAACTGCCCTATCGGGTTTCCAAGACTGAAAATCTTTACTGAAGCAGACTGCCACATCTGTCTCCCGCAGAGAGGCTGGTGGTTTTGAACTGCTGACCTTTCAGTTAGCAGCCAAGCGCTTTAACCACTAAGCCACCAGGCCTCCCTACTGTCATGTACAGTGATTACATGAGCAAATTTTGAAACAAACTGCCTGGGTTTGAATTCTAGCTCAATTTTATCATCTGATTGATCTGGGCAAGTTACTTTCCATCTCTGTGCCTCAGTTTCCTCATCTCTAAAATAGATCTCACTCATAAGGTTGTTGTGCCGATTAAATAAAACACACAAGACACTTAGAAAAAGGTCTCACACACAGAATGTACACAATAAATATTAGCTTTCATCATTATAGAAGCAATACAAACAAATGGCTTAACTGAAGAAATTTCCATTGAGATATAGTTGAGTTCCAAAATTCATGTGCAAAGTCATTTACGTCAACTGCTGAAGTTGTACATTTAGATTCAGGCGATTACTGACGTATGTTATGATCTCCAATAGAGTTCTGGGGACTTTACAGGCAGCCTCTGCATGCCCTTCTCCTATACCATCCACTCCATCTCCCTTGGAGCCTAGGCATCATCTTATTAATTCAAATACTTCCATGAGTTAACTGTTTAGTACTTAAAGACACACCAAAAGCAACCACTAGCATGAAAGTACAGTAAAATGTTCTTATTTCAGAATAGCAAAACCTATTTCTAACACAATGGTGAATTAGGGAGGACTGTGGGTCAAGAGGAGCCCTGGCACAGTGGCTAAGAGCTCAGCTGCTAACCAAAAGGTCAGCAGTTAGAATCCACTAACCACTCCTTGGAAACCCTGTGGGGTAGATCTACTCTGTCCTAAGGGTTGCTATGAGTTGGAATCAACTCAGTGGCAAGGAGTTTGGTTTGGTGGGTCAAAATGGAAGGGTTGGATGAAGGAGAAAAAAAGAAAAATGGAGAAGAGGAGAAATACGAGAATTTAGACAACTGTGAAAATTTAATTCCTGGATATTCTTTCTTTCTCCTCGCTATAACTGTAAGGGCTTTTCTCATATACGGCATATATAAGTAAATCACTGCAATATTTAAAACACTTAGATTTTTGTAAAATTCATTCTCTGAAAACTGTTAGTGGCCCCATTAATCCGTCCCTTAAAAAATCTCAGAATTAAAAAGAAGCATACACACAAAAAAATAGATAAATAAAAGCATTGCTGTCATTTGAGGGTTTTTTTTCCTGCAATCAACAAACTGCACACTTGGGAGTTGCTTTTCCAGCGTCAATTTTCACAGACCATCCACTTTTTCTTACCATCATCCCACCACCCTTAATTTAGAAAAGACAGGGCCCGTAAGTGCTCCAAACATCAAGTTTTCTCTCCAAAAGGCCATGTGGCACTTGGGAACACTCCACATTCTCAATTGTCAGCACTTCTGCTAACCCCTGCAGATAAGGAGTATGACTCCGCTGACTTATCGCAAAAAAAAAATACTGATTGTAAAAATCTGTTTCTTAAAATCAGGCATATTTCTATTACCTACCCACCCCACTCCCCACCCTCATTGCTCCCCCACACACAGGTACCCTCAAATAGTCCATGTCAGGGGGGTGCCCCAAGCGGGGTGACCGGCTCCACTCTTCGTTTATACCACCTGGAGGCCTCTGGAGACACCATACCTTTGGCTGGCAATTCCGTGAACCCTGTCTATTTTAGTTGGCACCTATTCAAAAAGGCAGGTGAGTCTACAAGTCAGGTCTTTAAAACGAGTTTAATAGGAGTCAGCCGGTATGCCCACTCACCCTCAAGTTTCTTAAACAGAGGTAATAATTTCTTAAGATGTTTACAATGTCTTAACTATGGGTTAATTAAATCCCTTAGTAAGGATGGTGCACTACGGAAAATCCTCCAGCTTAATGACCCCATTTTCATATACAGAAGGGGAATCTCCAAAATTACAAATTTGAGCTTCTACACGCTAAAAAGCCTGTCAAAATGATGAATTTGAGATAAACGCATATTACATATTATATTACATACGTGATTGCATAGAAACAAGACTAGAAGCCCGTAAACTGGTACGGAGTGTAATAAGAATGCATATATTGAAATACAGTCTTATATATTTATTTCTTAGACCACACCCTCCCTGGGTGGTTTCTCAGGCTCGCCGGGCCAAATGATCAGCATCACGCTGTCCAGGCGCCCACTGGGTGGAGGCGCCGGCTATGATGCAGCATCCAAACAGACACCCAGCGTCGTGGTCGCCCCGGGGAAGGTGGACACTCCAGGTGCCCCAGGGAGCCCTCCCCAGGCCCGCCCAGCCCAGCCCGGCCCGGCCCAGCCCTGTCCCGCAGCTCCCCAGGCCGTGGGCCTGCCCCCTGCCACCCCAGTGCTGCCCGCCCGACCCTGAAGTCGGCTGTACAGAACCTGGCCCTGCTGGAGAAAGCAGGGCCATCTTGCGGGCGAGGGCCCCAGGCTCACCTAGGCTTAAGAGCCGCTAGCGCAGGCACAGTAGTCACAGAGCCTCAGAGAGGCCTGTTGTCCTGGTGATGACAGACAGGCGCCTCGCCCGTCCCTAACTTGGGTTCTCTGGCAGCCACTGGTAGTCACAGAACACGTGACCTGTAGGGGCGGTACCCTTTGGACTACCCGGCCCCTGACTCTTGGGCGTGGCCTCCTCTCCTCTCCCTTTGGTCTGGAGCATCCTAACTTGGTCACTCTGACGCCCGTCACCTGGCCAATAAAAAAAAAAATAACACAGGTGGAAAACTGTTGAGCTGGAAGCCA
This sequence comes from Loxodonta africana, assembly GCF_030014295.1. Classification (NCBI taxonomy): domain Eukaryota; kingdom Metazoa; phylum Chordata; class Mammalia; order Proboscidea; family Elephantidae; genus Loxodonta; species Loxodonta africana. The sequence goes on along the minus strand of NW_026975625.1, from coordinate 157,336 downwards.
TCTCAATGGATTTTCTTTATTTAAAAACCTGGCTACACAAGTATTCTTTTGATTATTTTTGATCTTTTGATAACTGAAGACATGTTTTAAACTACCCATAACAGAAGAATTTAAAAAATAAAACCATGCTAAATCCCACCACCTGAGGTAACTAAGGCTCATACTCTAACCTGCTTCCAATCTTCTGTGCAAATGCATATCACACTACAGTGTATTATATTTTTTAAATCGGGGGCTAGTCATACACATTATTTTATAATCTACTTTTTTCCCATTAAAATGATTATCTTTCCCGGACTATTATTTTTTTATAACGAGAGCTTTTTTTGCTTTTTAATTTTATTGTGTTTCAGGTGAAAGTTTACAGCACAAATCAATCTCCTATTAAAAAATTTACACACAAATTGTTTTGCGACATTGGTTGCAACCCCCTCATTGTGTCCACAGTCTCCCCTTTCCTTTTCAACCCCACGATCCAGGTGTCCATTCATCCACATGATTCTTTGCATGAGGGCTCTCTCCCCATTGGATTTGAAGTTCACTGATAGCAGGGACCTGGGACTCCTTGCCATTTTATCCTCAACAGCAAGGGCAGTGACTGGAATATGGGAGCTACTTAATAAATACCTGTTAAGTTAATGAACCTTTTCCTATAATCATAATCCAGACAGTACATTTGCGTTCAGTTAATGTGAGGATTTTTCAGCTTCAAAAGTATTTTAAAAGTACAGCAGTATGAGATGCATATCTAATTAGTCAATTTTTTTAAACGAAATGTTTTCATTTGAATTTTTTCTCATCGCCTTTTTTAAAGAACTTAAAAAAAACCGTTGCTTTCGAGTCGATTCTAACTCATGGCAACCGTATAATTCCTCTCTAATTCTATGTTTTCAAATACCTGTAATGCATCAGTGTGGGTGAAACTTTCTTATTCCTCCTCCCATCACTGTAGCCTTTTCCCCTAAATCTACACAACTCACTCAGTCTGGGAAGTGGTGGTATTTAAGCATTCATTTCCTGAAGAAAAGAAACCTTTCATAACATACTTATAAATTCATAATATACTTATAAATTCTGATAAATGTATTATTAAAGTTGAGCTCAGCAAATGGAGTTTCCTAAAAGGAAGTGTAACTATAATTCTCTACTAGAAAAGGAAGAAGGGAGGAAAGGAAGCATTCCTGACAAAACAAGGAAACGTGTGTTCTGCTGCTGTTGTTACTTTCTTTTTATCCAACGATATTTCTGCCTATAATTTTCTATGACCAACATCAAGTCAAATACGCACAAAATATTGATCCCTATCCATCTGCCATCCTGCTTAAGCAGTTATAATGGGGTGAAACTTGAAAACCTGGACTGCACGGATATATCTGTAAAAGGAATGAAAATTGGTGCAACAGTACACGTAATTCAAAAGTTAATAGAGCTCCTATTTATTCTACTTGCCTTCTTTAAAATTAGCTTAATTTTCATATCTCAGTATCAATCAAGCAGAAAAACAATACTACCATAACAAATTAATAGTGGACTGACTGGTATTAGTTTTTTTTCTCTTCCAGGATGTTCTGAAATCAGATAGTGGTGATGGTTGCACACCACAGTGAGTAGAGTAAAAGCAACAGAACTGGACACTCCAAAATGGTGAATTTTATGTTATGTGAATTATATCTCAACTTAAAAATAAAGACTTAACAATGGTCTTTAGCAGCAATAAGACATTCATCCTTGATCAGGAGCAAGGAGCCCTTTAAGTGATATTAAAGACAAAGAGCACTAAAAATTCTGAGATAGTATCTGGAGTTCTTTTTCCTCTTGGTCTTCCCCTTTCCCCAAAACACCACTATTCTTTTTGCCCTGTCTTCTAGTTTTTCCCAACACTGCTAAATAGGAAAGACATTTTATAATATATCATTACAAAGTACCCTAAATCAGCTGAGAGTTTTTCTCCTTCATCAATCTGATTTGTCCCAAGCTTGGACTTACTGGAAACCTCTCATTGGTGTGAGAACTGCTGGCCTTAAAGTTTTCTTCTTTCAGATCCTCCTGCACCAAGTCAAGTGGGTTTTGTTTCAAAATCAAAACACATCTGAATTAGTTTTTGGAACGGACTTGACGGCAGGGCTCTGATCACACTAATTTCAGGAAAGTATTAAAAGCTGAGTGCAGCTTCGAACAACAAAAGTAGGTCGATTCTCTGAGATTCTGCAATAAACTAGCCCACACCTCTTTCTCCAGCCTCATCTGGCACAACATCCTCAACTTGCGCTCTTGGCTCCAGCGACTCTATCTGATACCGTTTCCCATTCTCCCTGCCACTCACAGGGCCTTTGCAAGTGCTTTTCCCTCTGCCCAGGGCACGCTGTCTGCCCCTCTTTGCCTAGTTTATTCCCACTCATCTTTCAGATCTACCTGAACCAAATCAAAATATTGGAAGGAGTCGTCAAAACACTGGCCTTGCCTTCTGAAGACAAGGTATTTATTAGGCGTTGAGAAATGAGAGACGGTGGAAAATTAAATCTCTGCAGAATAGGTCCAAGGGCACCCTAGAGGCGACTTCATTTTAAAGAATTTTCATGGAGATCTTGGGAAAGCTAGCGGAGGGACAGAAGAGCTAACCACAGGCTCCCTTCCATTGCGCCTGGCACTAAAGGGACGGTTCAGAGGCATAGGGAGAGTGCCGGAGCACAGGCAAGAGGAGAATTGAAGGGTCCGGAGTGGGACGCTGGGTCGCAGGAGGGCTGTTTGCTTCATTCCCTCCCACGCTCTGCTTGCCCGTTCCTTCTGAAGGAGCAGCCTCAGGGAGCTTCGCCTTCCCCACCGGGACCCCAGGCGCCACTCAAGGCCCCGCGCCTCCTGGCTACTCACCATTCGGGGGCACTGAGGAACGCTGCAGACCGAGCTGGAGCAGCGCTGCTGCCCAGAGTCCTGGTAGGCGGCTGCGCGGTGGGCCACGGGGGCCGGTTCGCTTGGCAGCCATGCCATGGTCAGGGCGTTCGCGGGGTGGCGCGCTGCGGTGCGGGCTCTGGCTGCACCAGAACTGCCTAGCCTGCGCCACTCCGCGCTGCGCTCTGCTATGGGTCACAGGCTTCGCGCTCAGCGGGCGGAGAGGGAGGAGAGCAGATCCGGAAAGGCTTGAGGCTCTGGGGCCTGCAGGGGCTGACGGATCCCCAGGGGATGCAGAGTGGATCCTTCGGCTAGGGAGGTGGCTGCAGCTGGGCTTCGCCTTCGCTCTGGACACCTGCAGGCTTCAGTGCCAAAAGGGGCTGCGCACTACGTGGGCGCCGCTGTGGCAGATGGTGAGGGCTGGGAAGGTGAGGAGAAGAGGCTGCTGGGAACCCCCCACCAGTTTGGGTAACCCTTGGTGAGAGGGTGGTGCCATCTGAGAAGCTGAGCCCCCTCTGAAAGGACTGTTAAAGGGGTACTAAGTCTGTCCTTTGCTTCTTGACATTCCACTGGTGTTCTGTTATAAAAGAGGGAATTTTTTTTTTTTTTTCAAAAAGAGAATCCTACATGACAACTGCACTCTAAGGAGTCAAACTCACAAAATAGCAAGATTCCACTTCCCTAAAGCATTTTTTTTTTTAAAGCCTAGCTTGGAAGTTGCTCAGAAAGGGCATGTCCAGGGCCACTTCCATTACTATTTCTGGTACCCCTAGCATTCCTCAGGAGTGCTGGTGGGATTGTCACCTTTATTAGCCACCTCCCAAACCTGGGCTCCATGGCCTGAAGAAGGCCTGAGATTGGGATTTTTTTTTTTAATCTGGCCTTAGGAATCAACACTAAATAAGGGTCCCAAAGAAGTCTGCTCTAGAGGTCCTGCCCTGGCCAACTCACCGCCTAGCCTGTACCCCCAACATCAGCATCCATCAGTGGAGGATTTGTATTCTTCAGAGGTGGAGTAATAATGGTCAGTATTGCTATAACTAGGGGCATGGGTGGCACTTTGCAGCTTACAAATCCCTTCCATATTCATGGACTGCCCAACAAATATCTACTGAGTGCTTGCAGCATGTCCTCCCCTGTGCTGGACCCTGAATGAGGCTTAAAATGTCCTAAAATGTTCACACTCGAGTGTGGAAGACAGATACTTAAGTTTGAACAGGTGATTGGTGCTCTGTGGAACAGATGACTCTCACCATCTGATGAACTCAGAAACGGATACTGGAAGAGTTTAATTTGTCTACTTTCTTTCGTAGTAACAACTGGGATTGGAACCCAGATCTGATTTACTACAGGTGGACATTTTTCAACTCAATTTGTGAGGGTCAATGAAGAGATATTATCTCCTGTTCTCTCTTCAGGTCAGTCTAAGTGTCAGCTGCAGGGCTTCTATTAGTGTTTAATTCCTTTGGGAAATAAAACTTTGCTTTTAAATACAGATAACTCTAGGATGTTAAATGCAGTGAATCTTGACAGTCATTCACACATAAGTGTAAATTACTTTATTTAGCTTCTTCCTGCCTGACAGCTAGCTGGTACCACAAGGAGTGAGACTTGGCATATCTGGGCAGGAGGGGACATTTTAAAACCTGTTAGTGCTGAGAGTGGAGAGGAGGTGCCTCTGAGCACCTGCAGGAGATACTGACTGACCCACTCAGGATCTGTGTCAAGTACTGCCTTCAGAACACTCAGTTGGATATTACTACCTACATTAGTTTCCTAGGCTGCTGTACAACGTGCCACAAACTGAATGGCTTATGTTGTTGCTGTTAGATACTGTCGAGTCAGTCCTGACTCATAACGACCCTATGTAAAACAGAACGAAACACTGCCTGGTCCTGTGCCATCCTCACAATTGTTATGTTTGAGCCCGTTGTTGCAGCTACTGTGTCAACCCATCTCCATGAGGATCTTCCTCTTTTTCACTAACCCTCTACCTTACCAAGCATGATGTCCTTCTCCAGGGACTGATCCCTCATGGCAACATGTCCAAGGTGTGTGAGACGAAGTCTCACCATCTTTGCTGCTAAGGAGCATTCTGGCTGTATTTCTTCCAAGACAGATGTGTTCGTTCTTAGAACAGAAATTTATTGTTTCACATTTCTGGAGGGCGAGTATCTGAAATCAGGCTGTCAGCCTTGTTGACTTTAGCAAGAGCTGCGGTGGTGACACAGGCTGCCTCACAGGAGCAGTGGCCATAGGTAGAGGAACACAGTCACTGCCACTGCTAAGGCTGGAAGGGAGAGAAGAAATACCCCAGCATCTCTCTAAGGCTTTGAACTGATTCTTTACTGCTCGAACCCTTGCTGAGAATTTGCATTTTCACCCCAGATGGATTGAATCAGAATCCACATTTTAACAAGATCCCCCAGTGATTCTTATGTATATTAAATTTTAGAACCACTGCTCTACTAGTAAAGGAGCCCTGGTGATGCGGTGGTTAAGTGCTCAACTACTCACTGAAAGATCGGTGGAACAAACCCAGCAGCTGCTCCAAGGAAGAAATATGTGGCAGTCTGCTTCTGTAAAGATTTATAGCCTTGGAAACCCTATGGGGGCAGTTCTACTCTGTTCTATAGGATTGTTCTCAGTTGTAGTTGACCCGATGGCAGTGAGTCTGGTTTGGGTTTGGCTCTGCTAGTGGTTCTCAGGATTGGTCCCTAACCAGCAGCATTTGCATCACCTGGGAACTTTTAGAAATGCAAGTTTTCAGCAGGAGTTAGAACCAGAATGAACCAGGTGGAAGCCCTGCCTCTCTTTCCTTCTACCCTTCAAGTTTTTGTAGGTACATACTATTGGATCAGTCATGTCAAAGCTTGAGGGCAAAGGAGCACAGGTGCTGTGCCCATGAGTGACCATCCTCCCTGTGCAGAACAAGGCAGAGAAAGGTGGAGAGTGGATCTGGAGGGGGGGGGGGCAAATGGAAAACATCCAGCATAGTCCATTTAGTCTTTTTTTTCATTTGGATAAAATAATTAAAAAAAACAGGGACATTTCAAAGCCCTGTCAGCCTGTACTACCTGAGAATGAAGCCAACTCAGTCACGCTATCTTGGAAACTAAATTTTAATACTAACCACCACCAGTGATCTTCATACAAGGTAAATAGAAACGGGGAGATGTAAACAATTATCATGAAATGTAGATGCTACAGTCCGCACTTCCGTAACTGGTCGTGAGTCCTTATTTGGTAATCACTGCTTCCTTTACAGGCTCCTCATTTACTGTTCCCCTTCTACCCTCTGAGGACCTTGGCTCCTAAGAGGTTTATTTTGTTTTTTAAACCTGGTCAAACCAAAAATAAAAACAAAAAACAAACCTAAACCCATCGCCTTTGAGTCCATTATGACACCAAAAAAAAAAAAAAAACCGTTGCCATCAAGTTGATTCTAACTCATAGCGACCCCATAGGAGAGGAGAACTGCCACATAGGTTTTCCAAGGAGTGGGTGGTAGATTTGAACTGCCAGCCTTTTGGTTAGCAGCCATCTGATTAACCACTGTGCCACCAGGGCTCCTTCTGACTGATAACAACCTTATAAGACAGTAGAACTACCCCATGGGGTTTCCAAGGCTGTAATCTTAAAGAAGCAGACTGCCACATCTTTCTCCTGTGGAGCCACTGGTGGGTTCAAACGTCTAACTTTTCTGTTAGCAGATGAGCGCTTTAACCACTGTGCCACCAGGGCTCCTTTTAAAACTGTTCATGGGTACCCAAACTTTCAGTCCTACTAAGGACCTGTCTTTATTAGGCTGCCAGTCCACCTCCTACTGACCATTATTGTTGGACATGAGAGTCACCTTTGGTCCAGACATAATCATCCATGTTCCTATTATGTACCCGCGTTCCAATTTCCCCTTGGCAATCAGAATCAATCACCCCATCCAGTAGAGTGATCTACTCTCCCTGTTGGTTCTGTAACATGAGAAACTTAAAACTACCAGAAAGCAATTTCAGCTCCCACTTCACAGGGCTTTGACTGTGTGTTTATGGGTGGAAATATTTCTCCCTTGGGTACCTGGACCTATAAACCCACCAAGGCTGTGAGATGAGATTTAGAACTTTGGTAGGTGTCTTAGTTTTCTAGTGCTGCTATAGAAGAAATACCACAAGTAGATGGCTTCACAAAGACAAATTTATTCTCCTACAGTCCAGGAGGCTAGAAGTATGAATTCAAGGCACCAGTTGCAGAGGAAGGCTTTCTCTCTCTGTTGGCTCTAGAGGAATGTCCTTGTCATCAATCTTCCCCGGTCTAGGAGCTTCTCAGCACAGGTACCCTGGGTACCAAGGATACACTCTGCTCCTAGCACTGCTTTCTTGGTAGTATGAGGTCCCCCGTCTCTCTGTTCGTTTTTCTCTTTTATACTTCATAAGAGATTGACTTAAGACAAAACCTAATCTTATAGATCAAGTCCTGTCTCATTAACATACCTGTTGATAATCCTACCTCATTGACATCATAGAGGTAGGATTTACAGCTCATAGGAAAATCATGTCAGATCACAAAATTTTGGAGAATCACACAATACTGGGAATCATTGCATAGCCATGTTGAAACACAGTTTTGGGGGCATGATTCAATCCATGAGAGTAAGTAATAGTAATGTCTTAGAAGAAATATAGCCAGAAAGCTCATTTGAAGCAAGGATGGTGAGACTTTGTTTCACAACTTTGGACATGTTATCAGGAGGGATCAGTCTCCGGAAAAGGACATCTTCCTTGGTAAATCAGATGGTCAGTGATAAAAAAAAGAAGACCCCCAACTAGATGAATTAACACAGTGGCTGCAACCATGGATTCAAATATAGAAACGATTATGAGGATGGTGGGTGCAGGACCAAGCAGTGTTTTATTCTGTTGTATGTACTGTTGCTATGAGTTGGAATGAACTCAACAGTGCCTAACAACAAAAACAGTAATAGTAATGGTAATATGTAATAATATGGTGGCATTCTTATTTCCACCTTTTGGTTCTTAGACCACTATATACTGTCTATGAGGGAAATGACACCTTACATTTGTTGTTGGTATAAGACATATACTGTATGCTGAGGGAGCACCCCAACCTCACAGGATATTGTCTCCCAGATGGTGTCCTAACTGTGACCTCACATTTCAATCAAGCCACGTGCTTCTGGGTGATGGGCATATAGTAAAACTCATGGCATGAGCCCATAGCCCCAGTGCCTTTTCTGTAAGATCATTTTCTTGGTTATAGATGGTGTTATGGGTGATTCTATGGCACAGATGAGGCATTTATGAGTCCACATATGGTGGTGCTACTAGAAGCAAAAATCAAAGGGCACAGTGCATTGTGCAAATCTGCTGCAAAAGACCTCATTAAAGTGTTAGAAAACAAAGCTGTCACTTTAAGGAAGAAGGTGCGCCTGACCCAAGCCATGGTGTTTTCATTCACTTCATATGCATGTGAAAGCTGGACAATGAAGGAAGGCCAAAGAAGAATCGACAGCTTTGAATTACAGTGTTGGCAAAGAATGTTGAGTGCACCACAGACTGCCAAAAGAATGAACAAATCTGCCTTGGAAGAAGTACAGCCAGAATGCTCCTTAGAAATGAGGATGGTGAGACTTCATTTCACATACTTTGGACATGTTATCAGGAGGGACCAGTCACTGGAGAAGGCCACCATGCTTGGTAAAGTCGAGAGTCAGTGAAAAAGAGGAAGTCCTTCAATGAGGTGAACTGACACAGTGGCTGCACCAATGGGCTCAAGCATAACAATGATCATGAGAGCAGTGTAGGACTGGGCAGTGTTTTGTTGTACATAGTGTCACTATGAGTTGGAGCCAACTAGATGGCACCTAATAGGAATAAACTAGAAGCAAGGCGGGCAAGGAAGGAAAAATCATGTGTAGAATAAGGATCTATCCCAATGTTGATAAATAACGGTGATAAAAGGGCATGATAAAAGGGCTCCAATGTACACAGTCTGTCCCCATAGCCAACATCAGGGGCCAAATGGGGAATGATGCCTATGGAGACCCAGGGTTCTTATTCTGCTGCTGTCAAGTTTAACACTCAGCAGTGGTGATGACCAGATCAATAGCCCCTGGTAACCATTAATTTGTCTCTATGAATTTGCTTAATTTTGTTATTTCATATAAATGAGATCATACAATGTTTTCCCTTTGTGTCTAGCATATATCACTTAGCATAATGTTTTCAAGGTTCATGTTGTAGCATATATCAGAACTTAATTTCTCTTCATGGCTTAATAATATTTGACTCTATGGGTATATGATATTTTGTTTATCTAATTGTTCATCGATAGTCATTAGGTTGTTTCTACCTTCTGGCTATCGTTCATAATTCTGCTATGAGTTTTCATGTACCAGTCTCTGTGTGGACATATATTTTCATTTCTCTTGGGTATATGTTTACTAGAGTGGAATAGCTGGGTCATATGGTAACACCATGTTTAATCGTTTGAGAACTGCCAGGCTGATTTCCAGCTGCACAACTTTACATCTCTACCAGCAGTGTATGAGGGTTCCTGTTTCTCCACATCCTTGCCAGCACTTGATGTTATCTGACTTTTTGAGATGTCTTGTAATCAAGAGGTCAGTATTTACCAGTGTCCAATACTTAGGTACTACTAGACTACCAGTTCCATTGACTTGACTCTGACTCATGGACACCCCATGCATATCAGAGTAGAACTGTGCTCCATAGGGTTTTCAATGGCAGATTTTTCAGAAATAGATCTGCAGGTCTTTTTTTTTTTTTGACGTGCCTTTGGGAGGGAGTACACAGTCAAAGTTTTAGTTATCATTGAAGAATGTTAACTACTTACACCACCCAAGGAAAATAGGCAGGTAGCAACATGCCTTGTCTTGCAACTTGCCTTGTAACCGGCCTTGCAACGTGCATTGCAACCTGTCTTACAACCTGCCTTGCCCTGCAACATGCCCTGCATATTCCCTTGCAAACTGCCTTGCACCTTTCTTGCAACTTGCCTTGAATCTTGCCTTACAACCTGCATTGCAACTTGCCTTGCAACATGGCCTGCAACCTGCCTTACAATCTGCCTTGCAACCTCCCTTGAAAGTTGCCTTGACTTCCAAATTGACGTGCAACAGGCCTTGTAACTTGCCTTGCAACCTGCTTTCCAACATGCATTGTAAACTGCCTTGCAACGTCCATTGCAACATGCTTTTCAAATTGCCTTGCAAACTGCCTTACAAATTGTCTCACAACCTGTTCTGCAACTTGCTTTGCACCTTCCATTGCAACCTGCCTTACAACCTGATTTGCAACATGCATTGCAACCTGCCTTGCAACCTCCCATGAAACCTGCCTTGCAATTTGCATTGCCTTGCATCTTGGCTTGCAACATGACTTGTAACTTGCCTTGCAAATTGCCTTGTAACCTGCGTTGCACCCTGCCATACAACCTGCCTTTCAACCTGCCTTGGAAACTCCCTTGCAACTTGCCTTGCAACCAGCCTAGCAACCTTCATTGCAAACTGCCTTACAAGCTCCCTTTCAACCTGCCTTGCAATTTGCCTTGCAACATGGCTTGTTTTGAAAATTGTCTTTCAACATATCTTGAAATCTGTGTTGCAACGTGCCTTACAACGCATTGGAACCTGGCTTGGAATTTGCATTGCAACATGCCTTGCAACTGTCCTTACAACCTTCCTTGCAACCCGCCTTCCCTTTCAATTTTTCTTGCAACCTGCATTGTAACCTGTCTTGTAACCTGCCTTGCAAACTGCATTGCATCCTGCCTTGCAAACTCCCATGAAACCTACCTTGAAATATACGTTGCCTTGCATCAGGGCTTGCAATATGACCTGTAAGTCACCTTGGAAATTCCCTTGAAAATTGTCTTGCAACCTGCCTTGCATCATTTCTTGCAACATGCCTTGCAAGTTGCAGTGCAACCTGCCTTGCAACCTGCATTGCATCATGCCTTGCAACCTCCCATGAAGACTGCCTTGCAATTTGAGCTGCTTTGCATCTTGCCTTGAGACCTGCCTTGCAATCTTCCTTGCAAACTGCTTTGCCTCCTGCCTTGCAACTCGCTTTGCAACCTGTCTTACAACATGGCTTGTCTTGAAAATGTCTTTCAACATACCTTGCAATCTGTGTTGCAACGTGCCTTGCAATGCATTGGAACCTGGCTTGGAATTTGCATTGCAACCTGCCTTGCAACCATCCTTACAACCTTCCCTGCATCCTGCCAACATAGTCTCAAGTGCCCACATGGTGCAAGTAGCTCACTCCTCATCAGCATCTCTCTCCAACCCATTGTCCCGTCCAATCCATGTCCGACGAGAAGAATTCTAGAATGGTTCCCTGTCCTGGGCCAACAGAAGATTTGGGGACCCTGACCGCTGGGGTCCTTCTAGTCTCAGTCAGGCCATTAAGTTCGGTCTTTTTATGAGAATTTGGGGTCTGCATTCCTCTGTGCTCCTGCTCTCTCAGGGGTTGTCTGTCGTGTTCTCTGTCAGGGCAGTCATCGGTTGTGGCCGGGCACCATCTAGTTTTTCTGGTCTCAGGATGATGTAGTCTCTAGTTCATGTAGCCCTTTCTGTCTCTTGGGTTCATAATTACCTTGTGAGCTTGGTGTTCTTCATTCTACTTTGATCCAGGTGGGTTCAGACTCATTGACGGATCTTAGATGGCCACTTGTTAGCATTTAAGATCCTAGATGCCACACTTCAAAGTGAGATGCAAAATGTTTTCTTTAGAGATTTTATTTTGCCAATTGACTTAGATGTCCTCTGAAGCCATAGTCCCCAAACCCCTGCCCCTGCTTTGCTGATCTTTGAAGCAGTTTATTCGGGAAACTTCTTTGCTTCCGGTTTAGTCCAGTTGCGTTGGCCTCCCCTGTATTTAGTGTTGTACTTCCCTTCACCTAAAGTAGGTCTTATCTACTATTCAATCAGTAAATAACCCTCTCCCTCCCTCCCTCCCTCCCCACTCTTGTAACCACAAAAGAATATGTTCTTCTCAGTTTAAACTATTTCTCAAGATCTTATAATAGTGGTCTTATACAATATTTGTCCTTTTGCAACTGACTAATTTCACTCAGCATAATGCCTTCCAGGTTCCTTCATGTTATGAAATGTTTCACAGATTCATCACTGTTCTTTATTGATGTGTGGTATTCCATTGTGTGAATATACCATAATTTATTTATCCATTCATCCGTTGACAACACCTTGGTTGCTTCCATCTTTTTGCTATTGTAAACAGTGCTGCAATAAACATGGGTGTGCATATATCTCTTCGTGTAAAGGTTCTTATTTCTCTAGGATATATTCCAAGGAGTGGGATTGCTGGGTCGTATGGTAGTTCTATTTCTAGCTTTTTAAGGAAACACCAAATCGGTTTCCAAAGTGGTTTTACCATTTTACATTCCCACCAGCAGTGTATAAGTGTTCCAATCTCTCCACAGCCTCTCCAACATTTATTATTTTGTGTTTTTTGGATTAATGCCAGCCTTGTTGGAGTGAGATGGAATCTCATTGTAGTTTTAATTTGCATTTCTCTAATGGCTAATGATCGAGAGCATTCCCTCATGTATCTGTTAGCTGCCTGAATGTCTTCTTTAGTGAAGTGCCTGCTCATAGCCTTTGCCCAATTTTCAGTTGGGTTGTTTGTCTTTTTGTGGTTGAGTTTCAGGAGAATCATGTAGATTTTAGAGATCAGGCGCTGGTCGGAGATGTAGTAGCTGAAAATTTTTTCCCAGTCTGTAGGTGGTCTTTTTACTCTTTTGGTGGTCTTTAGATGAGCATAGGTGTTTGATTTTTAGGAGCTCCCAGTTATCTGGTTTCTCTTCGTCATTTTTAGTAATGCTTTGTATTCTGTTTATGCCTTGTATTAGTGCTCCTAAGATTGTCCTTATTTTTTCCTCCATGATCTTTATTGTTTTAGACTTCATGTTTAGTTCTTTGATCCATTTGGAGTTAGTTTTTGTGCATGGTGTGAGGTATGGGTCCTGTTTCATTTTTTTGCAGATGGATATCCAGTTATTCCAGCATCATTTGTTAAAAAGACTATCTTTTCCCCAGTTAACTGACACTGGGCCTTTGTGAAATATCAGCTGCTCCTATGTGGATGGATTTATATCTGAGATCTCAATTCTGTTCCATTGGTCTATGTGTCTGTTGTTGTACCAGTACCCGCTGTTTTGACTGCTGTGGCTGTATAATATGTTCTAAAATCAGGTAGAGTGAGGCCTCCCACTTTCTTCTTCTTTTTCAGTAAAGCTTTATTTACCCGGGGCTTCTTTCCCTTCCATATGAAGTTGGTGATTTGTTTCTCCATCACATTAAAAAATATAGTTGGAATTTGGTTCAGAAGTGCATTGTATATATATACATAGCTTTTGGTAGAATAAATATTTTTATAATGTTAAGTCTTCCTATCCATGAACAAGGTATGTTTTTCCACTTATAGAGGTCCCTTTTAGTTTCTTGCAGTAGTACCTTGTAGTTTTCTTTGTATAGGTCTTTTACATCTTTGGCAAGATTTACTGTTATTTTATCTTCTTGGGGGCTACTGTGAATGGTATTGGTTTGGTGATTTCCTCTTCGATGTTCTTTTTGTTGGTGTAGAGGAATCGAACTGATTTTTGTATGTTTATCTTGTAACCTCTGCTGAACTCTTCTATTAGTTTCAGTAGTTTTCTTGAGGATTCCTTAGGGTTTTCTGTGCATAAGATCATGTCATCTGCAAATAGAGATAATTTTACTTCTCCCTTGCCATTCCAGGTGCCATTTATTTCTTTGTCTAGCCTAATTGCTCTGGCTAGGACTTCCAGCACAATGTAGAATGAGAGCGGTGGGTGATAAAGGGCATCCTTGTCTGGTTCCCATTCTCAAGGGAAATGCTTTCAGACTCTCTCCATTTAGGATGATGTTGGCTGTTGGCTTTGTATAAAAATAAAAAATAAAAATTTCGTATAGATGCCCTTTATTATGTTGAGGAATTTTCCTTCTATTCCTGTTTTGCTGAGGGTTTTTATCATGAATCGGTGTTGCACTTTGTCAAATGCCTTTTCTGCATCAATTGATAAGATCACGTGTTTTTTGTCTTTTGTTTTATTTATATGGTGGATTACATTAGTTGTTTTTCTAATATTGAACCAACCTTGCATACCTGGTATAAATCCCACTTGGTCATGTTGGATTTTTTTTTTATATTGTTGAATTCTATTAGCTAGAATTTTATTGAGGATTTTTGCATCTATGTTCATGAGTGATATAGGTCTGCAATTCTCTTTTTTTTTTGTGGTGTTTTTACCTGGTTTTGGTATCAGGGGTATGCTGGCATCATAGAATGAGTTAGGTAGTAGTCCATCCTTTTCTATGCTTTGAAATACCTTTAGTAGTAGTGGTGTTAACTCTTCTCTGAAAGTTTAGTAGAACTCTGCAGTGAAGCCATCCAGGCCAGGGCTTTTTTTGTTGTTGTTGGGAGTTTTTGATTAACTTTTCAATCTCTTCTTTTATTATGGGCCTATTTAGTTGTTCTACTTCTGGTCGTGTTAGTTTAGGTAGGTAGTATGTTTTTAGGAATTCATTCATTTCTTCTAAGTTGTCAAATTTGTTAGAGTACAATTTTTTGTAATAATCTGATATGATTCTTTCAATTTCAGTTGGGTCTGTTGTGATATGGCCCATCTCATTTCTCATTCGGGTTATTTGTTTCCTTTCCTGTATTTCTTTAGTCAGTCTGGCCAATGGTTTATCAATTTTTTAAATTTTTTCAAAGAACCCGCTGTTGGCTTTGTTAATTCCTTCAGTTGTTTTTCTGTCCTCTAATTCATTTAATTCTGCTCTAATTTTTATTATTTGTTTTCTTCTGGTGCCTGATGGATTCTTTTGTTGCTCGCTTTCTATTTGTTCAAGTTGTCGGGACAGTTCTCTGATTTTGGCTCTTCCTTCTTTATGTATGTGTGCATTTATTGATATAAATTGACCTCTGAGCACTGCTTTCACTGTGTCCCAGAGGTTTGATAGGAAGTGTTTCAGTCTCGTTGCACTCTATGAATTTCTTTTTTCCCTCCTTAATATCTTCTATAACCCAGTCTTTTTTGAGCAGGGTATTGTTCAGTTTCCAAGTATTTGATTTCTTTTCCCTGATTTTTCTCTAATTGATTTCTACTTTTATGGCCTTATGGTCTGAGAAGGTGCTTTGTAATATTTCAGTGTTTTGGATTCTGCAAAGGTTTGTTTTATGACCTAATATGTGATCTATTTTAGAGAATGTTCCACATGCACTAGAAAAAAAGTATACAATGCAGCTGTTGGGTGGAGTGTTCTGTATAAGTCTATGAGGTCAAGTTGGTTGACTGCAGCAATTAGATCTTCCATGTCTCTATTGAGCGTCTTACTGGAAGTCTTATCCTTCACCGAAAGTGGTGTGTTGAAGTCTCCTACTATAATTGTGGAGGTGTCTATCTCACTTCAATTCTGTTGAAGTTTGTTTTATGTATTGTACTGCCCTGTCATTGGGTGCATAAATATTTAATATGGTTATATCTTCCTGGTCAATTGTCCCTTTAATCATTATGTAGTGTCCTTCTTTATCCTTTGTGGTGGATTTAACTTTAAAGTCTATTTTGTCTGAAATTAATATTGCCACTCCTGCTGTTTTTTGATTGTTGTTTGCTTGATGTATTTTTTTTCGTCCTTTGAGTTTTAGTTTGTGTCTCTACGTCTAAGGTGTGTCTCTTGTAGGCAGCATATAGATGGATCATGTTTTTTTATCCAGTCTGTGACTTTCTGTCTCTTTATTGGTGCATTTATTCTATTTACATTCAGCGTGATTATAGATAAGTATGAATTTAGTGCTGCCATTTTGATGCCTTTTTCTGTGTGTTGTTGATAATTTCATTTTTCCACTTACTTTTTTTGTGCTGAGAAGTTTTTCTTTATAAATTGTGTGTTCCTCATTTTCATAGTAGTTGAATTTATTTTTGCTGAGTCGTTACATTTATCTTGGTTTTCGTTTTGAAGTATGGAATTGTTAGACCTCTTTGTTGTTACCTTAATATTTACTTCTATTTTTCTGAGTAAAAACCTAATTTGTATCATCCTATATCTCCATGTTTTCCTCTCCATATGGAAGATCTATGCCCCTGTATTTAGTCCCTCTTTTTTGATTATTGTAATCTTTTACATAACTACTTCAATGATTCCCTGTTTTGAGCATTTTTTCTTTTTTAAATAAATCATTTTGTTTTTGTGTTTTCCCTATTTGAGTTTACATCAGGATGTTCTGTTCTGTGACTTTGTTTTGTATTTGTATCTGATATTATTGATTTTCTGACCAAAGAATTTCCTTTAGTAGTTCTTGTAGCTTTGGTTTGGATTTTGCAAATTCTCTAAGCTTGTGCTTATCCATAAATGTTTTAATTTCGCCTTCATATTTGAGAGAGAGTTTTGCTGGATATATGATCCTTGGTTGGCAGTTTTTCTCCTTCAGTGCTCTATATATGTCATCCCATTGCCTTCTTGACTGCATGGTTTCTGCTGAGTAGTCAGAACTTATTCTTATTGATTCTCCTTTGTAGGTAACTTTTCGTTTATCCCTGGCTGCTTTTCAGATTTTTTCTTTATCTTTGGTTTTGGCAAATTTGATGATAATATGCTTTGGTGATTTTCTTTTGGGATCTATCTTGTATGGTGTTCGATGAGCATCTTGTATAGATATCCTTTCATCTTTCACGATGCCAGGGTAGTTTTCTGCCAACAGATCTTCAACTATTCTCTCTGTATTTTCTGTTTTCTCTCCCTGTTCTGGAACTCCAAACACATGCAAGTTATTCTTCTTGATAAGAGTCCCACATGATTTTTAGGGTTTCTTCCTTTTTTTAAATTCTTTTATCTGATTTTTCTTCAACTATGCTGGTGTCAATTGCCTTATCCTCTAACTCCCCCACTCTGCATTCCAGTTCCTCAATTCTGCTCCTCTGACTTCCTGTGGAGTTGTCTAAATCTGTAATTTTATTATTAAT
Organism: Loxodonta africana; assembly: GCF_030014295.1. Lineage (NCBI taxonomy): Eukaryota > Metazoa > Chordata > Mammalia > Proboscidea > Elephantidae > Loxodonta > Loxodonta africana. Next base: position 140,401 of record NW_026975625.1, on the reverse strand, counting down.
CCTTTGGATTTCTGAATGCTGTCTCTCTATGGATTCTTGCAGCTCATTAATTTTTTCACTATGTTCTTGAATAATCTTTTTGATTTCTTCAACTGCTTTATCAGTGTGTTCCTTGGCTTTTTCTGCAGATTTCCTTATTTCATTTCTGAGATCATCTCTGACGTCTTGAAGCGTTGTGTGTATTGGTTTTTTATATTCTACATCTGGCAATTCCAGGAATGTATCTTCATTTGGTAAAGATTTTGATTCTTTAATTTGGGGATTTGTAGAAGCAATCATGGTCTGCTTCTTTATGTGATTTGATATCGACTGCTGTCTTCAAGCCATCCATAATATATTGTAATGATTTATTTTATATTTGCTCACTGAGGTTTATCTTCTTGTTTTGGTTTGTTTCAATATACCCAGATGGGCTACTAGATTGTGCTATCTTGATTACTGTAGCCTTTGAATCAGTTATGTCCTATTACCAGCTGGTTTGAGCTGTTACCAAATATATGAGCCTATGAGTCCATTCACTATTCTTGAACAGAATCAGCTTAGGTGTGCTGATTGTGGGGTGTAGGCTGTCACCTCTTTACTTAGAGGAGTAGTGGTTGTATGCACCAGATTCTAGTTGCAGCATGGGGTCACACTCCGAGGAGGGCAGGATGCTGACAGCCTTCCCCCATGTGCCAGTGAGGTAGGAGTTTCTCTATTCCTAGAGCACTTTGGTGGGTGCGCTCTGCTGCTGTACCTTAGGCACCCAATGCTTGTACCTCTAAAGAGTGGTAGGCGTCACTATCCTCAGACCCCTTTAGCAGATGGTTAGGTGGTGTGGGTGGAGCTTTAGCCCTCAGTTCCCTGCTGTGGATCAGCGAGGGCTCTGTTTAATAGGTAGAGAGGTATCAGACCTCCAAAACTTGTCTTTCCACTGCTTTGCTAAAACTATTACAGTCAGATCTCTATTAGAATTGCCTTTGCATTATAATAGCCACTTGGTTCCCTGTACGGATGAAAGCCAGAGTCTGTGGATCTCTTTTGCTTGGCTGGAGCTGGTTCTGTATGATTCCAGTTAAGGAAAGTCAGTGAAGGATTTTTCTCTCCCAGATTGTTAATTGCTGCTTCTCTCAGGCCAGGAGAATGGGTTAGAAAAAAAAAAAACCCGCAGAGCACTTCACTCCCTGGCCCAGGAAATTCCAATGTTAATGAAGGCATCTGGGTCAGGGAGGGGAGGGATCAGATAGATAGGAGAGAGTAGCACAATATAGACAAAGTTACTTATCTTGTTTGGTGAAGACTGTTTTATCTGAGATTCCAGAAAGGCATGTAGCCTGTGTGTGCTGGCTGGGTTGAGATTTCCCCTGAGGGTCAGAGCATCCCGTGCTTGTGCTGTCTCAGGAAGCCGTGATCAGCTCCTTTGCTCCTAGTCCAAAGCCCATTGGCAAGGTTTCCTGGCTGGGAAGCTGCACTCCAGGCACCGAAGCCAGTTGCTCCTTCCCTGTGATTTCTCCTACTTCTGTCAGCTGCGTCGGCGTGTACCCTGCATGCGCTGGCTGGGTTTTCCACTGAGGTTTCTCCAAGGCGTTAGGGCTTTGTCCTGTGCTTGTGCCATCTCAGGGAGCTGTGATCTGCTTCTCTGTGCTTAGAACAAAGGCCAGCGCCAAGGTTTTCTGACTGGGACACTGGCTCCAGGCTCCGAAAACAGTCTCTGCTTCCCTGTTGGTTCTCATTCTCCTGTCAGTTACTTCAGTGTCAGCCTGCTCGCACTGGCTGAGCCTCTGCCGAGGTTACTCCAGGGGGTTAGGGGTTAGGGCTACGTCCTGTGTTTGCCCCATCTCAGTAAGCTGTGATCAGCCTAAGCACTCTGGTACCAGGGAACTGCGAGGGCTCAAGGCTGTGGCGGAGGACGCCAGTTCCAGAAGCAGTCGCTGCTTCACCGTGCGCCTTTTCTCTCCCCTGTCACTCAGGTCAACTCCTTAGTTCCGTGTTTGATGGCCAGAGTTCATAGATTGTCATGTATGTGATTGATTCACTTGTTTTTCAGAGTCTTTTTTGCAAAAGGGATCCGTGGTAGCTTCTACCTAGTCAGCCATCTTGGCCCTGCCTCCAGCTAATGGAGTTTCTTAAAAGGAAGTGTAACTATAATTCTCCACCAGAAAAGGAAGAAGAAGGGAGGAAAGGAGGCATTCCTAACAAAACAAGAAAACATGTGCTCTGCTGCTGTTGTTACTTTCTTTTTATCCAATGATATTTCTGCCTACAATATTCTCTGACCAACATCAAGTCAAATAAGTACAAAATATTGATCCCTATCCATCTGCCATTCTGCTTAAGCAGTTATAACGGGGTGAACTTGAAAACCTGGATTACACAGATATTTCTTTAAAAGGAATGAAAATTGGCGCAACAGTACATGTAATTCAAAAGTTAATAGGGCTCCTATTTATTCTATTTGGCTTCTTTAAAATTAGCTTAATTTTCATATCTCAGTGTCATTCAAGCAAAAAAAAAAAAAATACTACCGTAAAGAATTAATAGTGGACTGACTGGTATTAGTTTGTTTTTTTTTTTCTCTTCCAGAATGTTCTGAAATCAGATGGTGGTGATGGTTGCACAATACAGTGAATAGAGTAAAAGCAACAGAATTGGACACTCCAAAATATTGAATTTTATGTTATATGAATTATATCTCAACTTAAGTAAAGAATTAACAGCGGTCTTTAGCGGCAATAAGACATTCATCCTTGATCAGAAGCAAAGAGCCCTTTAAGTGGTATTAAGGACAAAAAACAGTGAAAATTCTAAGATAGTATCTGAAGTTCTTTATTCTCTTGGTTTTCCCCTCTCCCCAAACCACCACTATTCTTTTTGCCCTGTTGTCTTCTAGTTTTACCCAACATTGCTAAATAGGAAAGACATTTTATATTATTACAAAGCATCCTAAATCAGCCAAGGGTTTTTCTCCTTCACCAAGCTTGGACTGACTGGAAACCTCTCGTGAGTGTTAAAGCTCCTGGCCTTGAAGCTTTCTTCTTTCAGATCCCCCAAATCAAGGGGGTTTTGTTTCAAAATCAAAATACAGCTGAATGAGCTTTTCCGAATGGACTTGACAGCAGGGCTCTGACCACACTAATTTGAGGAAAGTATTAAAAGCTGAGTGCACCTTCGAACGACAAAAGTGGGTCGACTCTCAGAGATTCTGCAGTAATCTACCCCTACCTCTTTCTCCAGCCTCATCTGGCACGACATCCTCGCCTTGTACCCTTGGCTCCAGAGACTCTATCTGATATCCTGTTTCCCACTTTCCCTGCCATGCACAGGGCCTTTGCACATGCTATTCCCTCTACCCAGGGCATACTCTCCTCCCGTCTTTGCCTAGTTTGTTCCCACTCATCTTTCAGATCTTTCTGAACCAAGTCAAAATATTGGAAGGAGTCTTCCAAACACTGGCCTTGCCTTCTGAAGGCACATTTATTAGATGTGGAGAAATGAGGGATGGTGGAAAATTAAATCTCTGCAGAATAGGTTTGAGGGCACCCTAGAGGCAACTTCATTTTAAAGAATTTTCATGGAGATCTTGGGAAAGCTAGTGGAGGGACTGAAGGGCTGACCACAGGCTCCCTCTGGATGCACCTGGTGCTAAAGAGAAGGTTCAGCGGCATAGGGAGAGTGCCGGAGCACGGGCAAGAGGAGACTTGAAGGGTCCGGATAGGAATGCTGGGTCACAGGAGTGCTGTCTGCCTCATTCCCTCCCAGGTTCTCTGCTTGCCCATTCCTTCTAAAGGAGCAGCCTCAGTGAGCTTCCCCTTCCCCACCGGGACTCCAGGCACCACCCCAGGCCCTGCACCTCCCAGCCACTCACCATCCACTGGCACTGAGGGACCCGGCAGACCAAGCTGGAGCAGTGCTGCTGCCCAGCGTCCTGGTAGGCAGCTGCGCGGTGGGCCACGGGGGGCTGCCTCGCTCTGCAGCCATGCCATGGTCTGGGCATTCACTGGGTGACACACTCCGGTGTGGGCTCTTCGGTAGGTGGCTTAGTTACCTAGTGCTGCTATAACAGAAATACCACAAGTAGATGGCTTAACAAAGGCAAATTTATTCTCTTACAGTCTAGGAGGCTAGAAGTCTGAATTCAAGGTGCCAGCTATAGGGGAAGGCTTTCTCTCTCTGTTGGCTCTAGAGGAATGTCCTTGTCATCAATCTTCCCCTGGTCTGGGAGCTTCTCAGCACAGGGACCCTGCATCCCAAGGATACATTCTGCTCCTGGCACTACTTTCTTGGTGGTATGAGATCCCCCTGTCTCTCTGCTCATTTTTCTCTTTTATACCTCAAAAAAGATTGACTTAATACAAAACCTAATCTTATAGATTGAGTCCTGTCTCATTAACATACCTGTTGATAATCCCACCTCATTGACATCATAGAGGTAGGATTTACAGTGCATAGGAAAATCACATCAGATCACAACATCTTGGACAATCACACAATACTGGGAATCATTGCATAGCCAGGGTGATACACAATTTTAGGGGTAGGATTCAATCCATGACAGTAGGTAATAGTAATGTCCAGAAGGAGTATAGTCAGAATTCTCATTTGAAGTGAGGATGGTGAGACCTTGTCTCACATCTATGGACATGTTATCAGGAGAGACCAGTCTCTAGAAAAGGACATCTTGCTTAGTAAATTAAGGGGTCAGTGAAAAAGGAAAAAAAAAAAGTCCCTCAACTAGATAAATTAACACAGTGGCTGCAACAATAGATTCAAATATAGAAATGATTGTGAGGATGGTGGGTGCAGGACCAAGCAGTGTTTTATTCTGTTGCACCTACAGCTGCTATGAGTTAGAATGAACTCAACCGTGTCTCACAACAAAAACAACAGTAATAGTAATATGTAATAATATGCAGGCATTCTCATTTCCATCTTTTGGGTTTTAGACCACTGCATACTGTCTATAAGGGAAATGACACCATACATTTGTTGCTGGTATAAGACACATACTGTATGCTGAAGGAGTGTCCAACCTCACAGGGTATTGTCTGCCAGATGGTGTCCTGTGACTTCACATTTCAGTCAAGCCACCTGCTTCTGGGTGATGGGGTGTATAGTAAAACTCATGGCATAAGCCCATAGCCCCAGTGCCTTTTCTGTAAGATCATCTTCTTGGTTATAGATGGTGTTATGTGTGACTCTATGGCATAGATGAGGCATTTATGAGTCCACATATGGTGGTGCTACTAGAAGCAAAAATCGAACGACGGTGCATTGGGAAAATCTGCAAAGGACCTCTTTAAAGTGTTATAAAGCAAAGATGTCACTTTAAGGAATAAGGTCCGCCTGACCCAAGCCATGGTGTTTTCATTCACTGCATATGCATGTGAAAGCTGGACAATGAAGGAAGGCCAAAGAAGAATTGACAGCTTTGAATTACAGTGTTGGCAAAGAATGTTGAGTGCACCACAGACTGCCAAAAGAATGAACAAATCTGCCTTGGAAGAAGTACAGCCAGAATGCTCCTTAGAAATGAGGATGGTGAGACTTCATTTCACATACTTTGGACATGTTATCAGGAGGGACCAGTCACTGGAGAAGGACACCATGCTTGGTAAAGTCGAGGGTCAGTGAAAAAGAGGAAGACCAAAAATGAGGTGAATTGACACAGTGGCTGCAACAATGGACTCAAGCATAACAATGATCATGAGAGCAGTGTAAGACTGGGAAGTGTTTCATTCTGTTGTACACAGTGTCACCATGAGCTGGAGCTGACTAGATGGCACCTAACAACAACAAAGTAGAAGCAAGGCTAGCAAGGAAGGAAAAATCATATGTAGAATAAGGATCTATTCCAATGTTGGTAAGTAACTGCAACTTCCATGATAAAAGGGCTCCAATGTACGCAATCTGTCCCCATAGCCAACATCAGGGGCCAACTGGGGAATGATGCTTAGGGAGGTTCTTATTCTGCTGTTGTCAAGTTGAACACTCAGCAGTGATGATAACCAGATCAATAGCCCCTGGTAACCATTAATCTGTCTCTATGCATTTGCCTAATTTCAGTATTTCATATAAATGAAATCATACAATATTTGTCCCTTTGTGGCTAGCTTATTTCACTTAGCATAATGTTTTCAATGTTCATACATGTTGTAGCATAAATCAGAAATTCCTTTCTCTTTATGGCTGAATAATATTTGTATGGATATATGACATTTTGTTTATCCAATTGTTCATTGATAGACTTTGGGTTGTTTCTACCTTTTGGCTATTGTTCATAATTCTGTTATGAGTTTTCATGTACAAATTTCTGTGTGGACATATGTTTTCATTTCTCTTGGGTATATATCTACTAGAGTGGAACTGCTGGGTCATACGGTAACACCGTGTTTAATCGTTTGAGAACTGCCAGACTGATTTCCAGCTGCACAATTTTACATCTCTACCAGCAGTGTATGAGTGTTCCTATTTCTCCACATCCTTGTCAGCACTTGATGTTATCTGACTTTTTGATTCTACTCATCTTAATGGGTGTGGAGTGTTATCTCATTGTGGTTTTTATTTACATGTCTTGGCATGAAAAGATGCCAAATATCTTCTCATGTGCTTATTAGCTGTATGTATACGTACTTTGGAGAAACACGTATTCAGGTCCTTTGCATATTTTTTAGTTGGATTGTTTGTCTCTTTATTCTTGGGCTGTGAGAGTTCTTTATTCTAGATATAAGTACCTTACCAGATACATGATTTGCAAAAAATTTCCCATATTCTGTGGATCGTCTTTTCATTTCCTTGTTTCTTGAAATGCTGACTTATGGTTCCAATGACCTCTTTTCTGATAGAGGCAGCTAAGGCCTCATACTCACATGGTGTCTTGTGATCAAGAGGTCAGTATTTACCAGTGCCCAATACTTAGGTACTACTAGGCTACCAGTTTCATTGACTTGACTCTGACTCATGGGCACCCTATGCATGTCAGAGTACAACTGTGCTCCATAGGGTTTTCAATGGCAGGTTTTTCAGAAGTAGATTTGCAGGCCTTTCTTCCGATGTGCCTCTGGGAGGGCTTAAACCGTCAAACTTCTAGTTATCATTCAAGAATGTAAACTATTTATAACACCCAGGGAAAATAGCCAGGTAGGAACTGCCTATCAAATGGAGAATAGTTGACAGTACTCTAAAACGCTAAGGGTCTCAACTGCAATTCTACTCTTTGATTTTTCCAAGGCTTTCCCTATGAAAACCCTGGTGGTGTAGTGGTTAAGAGTTTGGCTGCCAATCAAAAGGTAAGCAGTTCGAATCCACCAGGCAGTCCATGGAAACTCTATGGGGCAGTTCTACTCGGTACTACAGGGTTGCTGTGAGTTGGAATCTACTCAAAGGCAAGGGGATCTACCATAGAAAAAAGAAAGAATACCCATTGCTGTCGAAGTGATTTTGACTCAGTGACCCTGCAGGACAGAGTAGAACTGCCTTATAGGGTTTCCAAGGATGTAATCTTTATGAAAGCAGACTCCTACATCTTTCCCCCGCAGAGCACCTGGTGGGTTCGAACTGCCAACCTTTCAGTTAGCAGCTAAGTGCTTTAATTACTGCTCCACCAGGGCTCCTTTTCTATCTGCCATGGACATTTAAATTAGCATTGCATTTCTTGTGGCATGAGGCCAAAGTGGTAAGGCAGCTTGCACTGCAGCCTGGATCTGCTCCAGAGTGCTCTCTTGCTATGAACTGCCTTTAGAGCTGTAAGCCTTATGGGTTACCACACAGTAAGTTGTCCCGAAAACACTGTGTCCTTTATTCATGGTGGTAGTACATGAAAGTTCCCTGGGTTCTAGATACAGTCATAGATCAATCGTCTGTAGACATAGTCTTGAGAAAGTGTGCTGCTGTCCTTGCCAGGCGAAGGCAAACTGCTTCTGATTATTTTTGCTGATAGAATACAACTTAAACCATTTACCGAATCAAAAGCTACATGAGAGTTTCCAGTAGTGACAATGGATCTGGAAGACAGCTGCAATTGGCATCAACAATTGAGTAAGTTGAGGATTAACCACCAATATTCTCCAACTCCTCTGGCTTTTGCTCTGGCAAATCAGACAAGTAACACTGAATGATTAAATATCCTGATTTAACTGTCTTGTTTACACCTCTTGTCTTACCACCCCATGCAATTTAATATTTGACCAAGATTTTTCAATTTTTAAAGAAATATCATTAGTAGTAGAATTAACATAAGCTAAAAGTAGAGACCTCAGTTTTGCACTTCCATCTCCTGCATGTTCCCGTCTAGTACCGTAATATGTGAGATGCACATGCAGCTCTCAGCTGAAAACATTATTAAACATGGACAATAACCAGTCCCCCATCTCTTTTTTACTGATCTTGTCCTGGTGCAATATAACTAAATTTTATCATCCAAGGACAGTATGCAGAATGATCAATAATAAAATTCAAGCATCTCTAGATAACTCTTTATGGCCTCTGGTCGTGGTAGGAGAAGTATTAAAGCTTCTGCCAGCTACTTCATTTAGCAGGTAGTTTTTCAGTGGCTTGTGCTATGGCCTGTAAGATGCATAAAGTCACCAGGCTGCCAGTCAGATGGTCAGTGAATGTGTGACATTATATATTAGGTTTATGTGAAATATAGGCAGAACATAGGGACTGGGAGAAATCCTGTCACAGAGCATTTAGCATGTAGTTTGAATGCTCTTGCTTCATAGAATGAGCATTTTTGTCTGGTGTAACTCTACAACGATTTAGTTATTTTTTGTTTAGTAACACTTTTTATTTTGCAAGAAATACTTTCAGTAGCAATTTGTTTAAGAATTGAAGGGCATGTTTAGTAAAATATTAAGTACTACATTTTCATGTCTCAGGATAGTTGATTATAAACATGTAAGTTCCCAAAATATCTGTTGACATTTTCCGTCCATCATGGAGCTCAGAGATATCACTGACAACCTGAAAATCTAAATACACATATCTGCTGAAGAAACATCAACAACCACTTCAAAAGTTCCTGGTTATTTTAAGAACACTGCTCAAAGACAGTATTTTTAAAGACATTTTGACATATACAGCACAGGTCTATTACATATCACTCCATGAAATATGACTTTTCAGTTAGATCAAACGGCTGGTCTTCTAAATTAATTTTGTTCATTTTTTCAAGTTCTCTTGTGCACATATGTTGGTTCTATTAATGGGTAAATGATGCTAGTTCTATAGTGGTACCAAGAGATACTTTAAATAGAAAATCAGTTAAACCCATTCATGGTTCAATTTTTTTTTGTCTAATACATGAAATCAAAATAATTGTTTTCAAAACTCCTTCTTTTAAAGAAAAATATTTGACACTATTTAAAGTCTATTGTAAATTTAATTCCCCCCGTGATTATATAAATTCGGTTGATAAAATAATACAATTAATAAACTTCTCAATGTTTCTTGAATAAATTTTGATGCCGTAATTCATAATTCCAGGATGCTATGATATTCTTTAGTTTTTGAAAAATTTTTGAATTATTTGATGTTTTCTTCCCCCAATGAAACTCCTTCTTCTCTCTCTTCCCCCCCCCCACCTTTTGATTCCCTATTTTTAACAAGTTGGATCTCCTAGAATAGTTTTCTAATTTCTTATTTTCTATCTCTTTGCCTTTCTGCTATACCTTCTGGGAGTTTTTTTCAACTTTATCTTCTAATCCAGCTATTGAGTTGTCATTTTTGATACATCTTAATTTCCCAGAACTATATTTTTGTACTCTGAATAGTCCCCCTTCTTTTTGTTTGTTTTTATAACATCTGTTCTACATTCCTGATAAAGAACAATGACGTATCTGTGAAGCATCTCCTAACAGGGATGAATCTGGAGGACATTATGCTGAGTGAAATGTCAGTTACAAAAGGACAAACATTGAGTGAGACCACTACTGTAAACACTCACGAAAAGGTTTAAGTACAAAAAGGAACAATCTTTGATAGCTATGAGGGCAGGGAGGGGTGGGGATGGAAAAACATCTAATAGACAATAGATAAGTAGAAGCTTTGATGAAGGATAAGACAGTACACAATACTGAGAAAGCCAGCACAACCTGAATGAGATATGGTCATGGTAGCTCCATAGACACACCCAGACTCCCTAAGGGCCTGAATTGCTGGGCTGAGAGCTGTGGGGACCATGATCTCAGGGAATATCTAGCTCGATTGGCATAACATAGTTTATAAAGAATATGTTCTACATTCTACTTTGGTGAGTAGCATCTGGGGTCTTAAAAGCCCATGAGCAGCCATCTAGGATACTCCGCTGGTCTCACCCCTTCGGGAGCAAGGAAGAATGAAGAAAACTGAAGATACAAGGGAAAGATTAGTCCAAAGGACTAATGGACCACGTCTACCATCGCCTCTACCAGACTGAGTCCAGAACAACAAGATGGTGCCTGGCTACCAATACTGACTCCTGTGACATGGATCACAATTTAGGGTCCCAGACAGAGCTATAGAAAAATGTAGAAGAAAATTCCAACTCAAAAAGAAAGATCAGGCTTGCTGGCCTGACAGAGATTGGAGAAACCCTGAAAGTATGGCCCCCAGGCACCCTTTCAGGTTGCTCCTGAGGTTCACCCTTTAGCCAAAAAATTGAACAGGTCCATGGAACAAAGCAAGACTGAAGGGGAGCACCAGCCCTGGGGCAGGGACTGGAAGGTAGGGGGTAACAGGAAATCTGGTAATGGGGAAACCAGAGTTGAGAGTGGAGAGTGTTGATATGTCATGGGGTTGTTAACCAATGTCATAAAACAATTTGTGTACTGACTCTTTGATGAGAAACTAGTTTGTTCTGTAAACCTTCATCTAAAGTACAATAAAACGAAAAATAAAAAAGGAGAAAAATGGGCAAAGGAAATGAACAGATACTTCACCAAATAAAATATTTAAGAGGCCAACAGACACATGCAGAAATGCTCACAATTCACTAGCCATTCCCCACCAGAGAAATGCAATTCAAATCACAATGAGCTACCTTCTCAACCCAGGATTACCGGCCCAAATCACTAAAACAGGAAATAGCAAATGTTGGAGAGGCTGCAGAGAGATCGGAACTCTTATGCATTGCTGGTGGCAATGCAAAATGATACAACCATTTTGGAAAATAATATGGCACTTCCTAAGAAAGCTAGAAATAGAAATACCATATGATCCAGCAATCCCACTCCTAGAAATATATGCTAGAGAAATAGGAGTCGTCACAGGACATAAGAACACCCATGTTCATTGCAGTATCGATCACAATAGCAAAAAGGTGGAAACAACCTAGATGCTCATTAATGGATGAATGGATAAGCAAACTGTGGTACATACACACAATGGAGTATTAAACAATGATAAAGAACAACGATGAATCTGTGAAGCGTGTCATAACATGGATGAATCTGAATCTGGAGTGCATTATGCTGAGTGAAATAAGTTAATCACAAACGGACAAATATTGTATGAGACGACTACCGTACTGAAAAGGTTTATACAGAAAAAGAAACAATCTTTGATGGTTACGAGGCAAGGGAGGGGGACTGGAGAAACACTAAATAGACAATTCATAAGTGGTATCTTTGGTGAAGGGTAAGGCAGTAAACAATAATGGGAAAGCCAGCACAACTTGTACAAGGCAAGGCCGTGGAAGCTCCACTGACATATCCAAACTCCCTGAGGGCCCAAATTACTGGGCTGAGGGCTGTGGGGACCACGGTCTCGGGTAATGTCTAGCTCAATTGGCATCACATAGTTTATAAAGAAAATGTTCTACATTTTACTTTGGGGAGTAGCGTCTGGAGTCTTAAAGCCTGTAAGTGGCCATCTAGGATACGCCACTCGTATCACCCCTTCAGGAGCAAGGAAGAATGAAGAAAACTAAAGACATAAGAGAAAAATTAGTCCAAAGGAGTAACGGACCACATCTACGATGGCCTCCACCGGCCTGAGTCCAGTACAAATAGATGGTGCCCGGCTACCACCACTGAGTGCTCTGACAGGGATCACAATAGAAGGTCATGGACAGAGCTGGAGAAAAACGAAGAACAAAATTCTAACTTAAAAAGAAAGACAGGAGAGGCGGAGCCAAGATGGCTGACTGGGTAGAAGCTACCTCGGAACTTTCTTGCAAAAAAGACTCAGAAAAACAAGTGAGTCAATCACATACATGACAATCTACGAACCCTGACCATCAAACACAGATCTAAAGAGTTGACCTGAGTGACAGAGACTGAGAACGAACAACCACGGGGAAGCAGCGACTGTTTTCGGAGCCTGGAGCCAGCGTCCCAGTCAGGAAACCTTGGTGCCAGGCTTTGGACTGGGCGCAGGGGAGCTGAGCACGGCATCCTGAGAGGGTACAAACACGGGGCGCAGCCCTAGCCCCCTGAGCTGACCTCAGGGGAAGCCCCGCCAGTACACGCAGGCAGTGCAGCGACGTGGCTGAAAGGAGGAGAAGTCACCGGGAGGCAGCGACTGGTTTTGGAGCTGGGAGTGCAGCATCCCAGCCGGGGAACCTTGGCGCTGGGCTGTGGACTGAGAGCGGAGGAACTAACCGCGGCAAGCTAGGGACGTGGGCCTGACCCTTGGGGGCAATCTCTACCAAACCAGCGCACACAGTCGATGCACCCACCTTGGGAATCTCAGATAAAACAGTCATCCCAAGCAAGATAAGTAACTTTGTCTATATTCCGGGTTGTTATTCTCTCCTGTTTATCTGACCTCTCCCCTCCCCTTCCCAGGCGGCTTCATTAACATTGGAATTTCCTGAGCCAGAGAGTAAACTGCTCTGCAGTTTTTCTTTCTTTTTTTTTTTTGGTCTTTTCCTAACCCATTCTCCTGGCCTGAGAGAAGCAGCTAAAAAAACCCAGGGACCAAAAATCCTTCCCTAATTGGACTAAAAACACAGAACCAGCTCCAGCCAAGAATATGTGATCCACAGTCTTGGGCTTTCATCCCTACAGGGAACAAGGTGGCTATTATACTGCAAAGGCATTTCTGATAGGGATCTGACTGTAATTGTTTTAGCAGATTACTGGAAAGACAAGTTTCCCAGGTCTGATACCTCTGTATATTCAACAGAGCCCTCACTGACCCACAACAGGGAACTGAGGGATGAAGCTCCCCCCAGACCACCTAACCTCCTTCTTTAGGGGTCTAAGGGGGGTGACACCTACCAATCTGTAGAGGTACATGCATTGGGTGCCTAAGGTACAGCTGCGGAGCCCACCCACCAAAGTGCTTTAGGAATAGAGACACACCTACCTCACTGGCACTTGGAGTAAGCCTGTCACCATCCTGCCCCCCCTAGAGTGTGAACCCCTGCTGCTACTAGAATCTGGTGCACATAACTATCACCACTACTTCTCTAGGTGGATAGGTGAAAGTCTACACCACACACTTGATGACCCAAAATCAGATTCTACTCAAGAATAGTGAATGGACTCTTAGGCTTATATATCTGGTAACAGCCCAAACGAGCTGGTAATAGGACATAACTGACTCAAGGGCTACAACAATCAAGACAGCACAATCTAGTAGCCCATCCAAGTATATTGAGAGAAAACAAAACAAGATAAGACTCAGCGAGCAAATATAAAACAAATCACTACAATATCTTAGTGATGGCTCGGAGACAGCAGTTGGTATCAAACCACATAAAGAAGCAGACCATGATTGCTTCTACAACTCCCCAAACTAAAGAATCAAAATCTTTCCAAAATGAAGATACAATCCTGGAATTGCCAGATGCAGAATATAAAAAACTAATTTACAGAATGCTTCAAGACATCAGGGATGACCTCAGAAATGAAATAAGGCAATCTACAGAAAAAGCCAAGGAACACACTGATAAAACAGTTGAAGAACTCAAAAAGATTATTCAAGAACATAGTGGAAAAATTAATAAGTTGCAAGAATCCATAGAGAGACAGCATTCAGAAATCCAAAAGATTAACAATAAAATTACAGAATTAAACAATGCAAAAGGAAGTCAGAGGAGCAGACTCAAGCAACTGGAATGCAGAATGGGAAATCTGGAGGACCAGGGAATTGACACCAATATAGGTGACAAAAAATCAGATAAAAGAATTTAAAAAAATGAAGAAGCCCTAAGAATCATGTGGGACTCTATCAAGAAGAATAACTTGCATGTGATTGGAGTCCCAGAACAGGGAGAGATAACAGAAAACACAGAGAGAATAGTTGAAGATCTGCTGGCAGAAAACTTCCTTGACATCATGAAAGACAAAAGGATATCTATTCAAGATGCTCATCGAACCCCATTTAAGATTGATCCAAAAAGAAAATCACCAAGACATATTATCATCAAACTTGCCAAAAGCAAAGATAAAGAGAAAATTTTAAAAGCAGCCAGGGATAAAAGAAAGGTCTCCTACAAAGGAGAATCAATAAGAATAAGTTCAGACTACTCAGCAGAAACCATGCAGGCAAGAAGGGAATGGGATGACATATATAGAGCACTGAAGGAGAAAAACTGCCAACCAAGGATCATATATCCAGCAAAACTCTCTCTCAAATATGAAGGCGAAATTAAAACATTTATGGATAAACACAAGCTTAGAGAATTTGCAAAAACCAAACCAAAGCTACAAGAAATACTAAAGGAAATTGGTCAGAAAACCCATAATATCAGATACAAGCACAACACAAGGTCACAGAACAGAACATCCTGATACCAACTCAAATAGGGAAATCACAAAAACAAATTAAGGTTAATTTTAAAAAGAAAAAAAATGCTCAAAACAGGGAATTATTGAAGTCAATATGTAAAAGATCACAATAATCAAAAAGAGGGACTAAATACAGGTGGCATAGATCTGCCATATGGAGAGAGATACAAGGCAATATAGGACAATACGAGTTAGGTTTTTACTTAGAAAAATAGGGGTAAATATTAAGGTAACCACAAAGAGGTATAACAACTCCATAACTCAAAATAAAAACCAAGAAAAACATAACGACTCAGCAAACACAAAGTCAAATACTATGAAAATGAGGAACACACAATCTACAAAGAAAAACGTCTCAGCACAAAAAAGTAAGTAGAAAAATGAAATTGTCAACAACACACATAAAAAGGCACCAAAATGACAACACTAAACACATACTTATCTATAATTACGCTGAATGTAAATGGACTAAATCCACCAATAAAGAGACAGAGAGTCTCAGACTGGGTAAAGAAACACGATCCGCCTACATGCTGCCTACAAGAGACACACCTTAGACTTAGAGACACAAACAAACAAAAACTCAAAGGATGGAAAAAAATATCAAGCAAACAATAAGCAAAAAAGAGCAGGAGTAGCAATATTAATTTCTGACAAAATAGACTTTAAAGTTAAATCCACCACAAAGGATAAAGAAGGACACTACATAATGATTAAAGGGACAATTGACCAGGAAGATATAACCGTATTAAATATTTATGCTCCCAATGACAGGGCTGCAAGATACATAAAACAAACTTTAACATAACTGAAAAATGAGATAGACATCTCCACAATTATACTAGGAGACTTCGACACACCACTTTTGGAGAAGAACAGGACATCCAGTAAGAAGCTCAATAGAGACACGGAAGACCTAATTGCTACAGTCAACCAACTTGACCTCATTGACTTATACAGAACTCTCCACCCAACTGCTGCAAAGTATAATTTTTTTTCTAGCGCACATGGAACATTCTCCAGAATAGACCACATATTAGGTCATAAAACAAACCTTTGCAGAATCCAAAACATCGAAATATTACAAAGCATCTTCTCAGACCACAAGGCCATAAAAGTGGAAATCAATAACAGAAAAATTAGGGAAAAGAAATCAAATACTTGGAAACTGAACAATACCCTGCTGAAAAAAGACTGGGTTATAGAAGACATTAAGGAGGGAATAGAGAAATTCATAGAATGCAACGAGAATGAAAACACTTCCTATCAAAACCTCTGGGACACAGTGAAAGCAGTGCTCAGGGGTCAATTTATATCGATAAATGCACACATACAAAAAGAAGAAAGAGCCAAAATCAGAGAACTGTTCCGACAACTTGAACAAATAGAAAGTGAGCAACAAAAGAATCCATCAGGCACCAGAAGAAAACAAATAATAAAAATTAGAGCTGAACTAAATGAATTAGAGAACAGAAAAACAATTGAAAGAATTAACAAAGCCAAAAGCTGTTTTTTTTTTATTAACTTTTATTGAGCTTCAAGTGAACGTTTACAAATCAAGTCAGACTGTCACATATAAGTTTATATACATCTTACTCCGTACTCCCAGTTGCTCTCCCCCTAATGAGTCAGCCCTTCCAGTCTCTCCTTTCGTGACAATTTTGCCAGCTTCCAACTCTCTCTATCCTCCCATCCCCCCTCCAGACAGGAGATGCCAACACAGTCTCAAGTGTCCACCTGATATAAATAGCTCACTCTTCATCAGCATCTCTCTCCTACCCACTGTCCAATCCCTTTCATGTCTGATGAGTTGTCTTCGGGGATGGTTCCTGTCCTGTGCCAACAGAAGGTTTGGGGACCATGTCCGCCAGGATTCCTCTAGTCTCAGTCAGACCATTAAGTCTAGTCTTTTTATGAGAATTTGGGGTCTGCATCCCACTGATCTCATGCTCCCTCAGGGGTTCTCTGCTGTGCTCCCTGTCAGGGCAGTCATCGATTGTGGCTGGGCACCAACTAGTTTTTCTGGTCTCAGGATGATGTAGGTCTCTGCTTCATGTGGCCCTTTCTGTCTCTTGGGCTCTTAGTTGTCGTGTGACCTTGGTGTTCTTCATTCTCCTTTGCTCCAGGTGGGTTGAGACCAATTGATGCATCTTAGATGGCCGCTTGTTAGCATTTAAGACCCCAGACGCCACATTTCAAAGTGGGATGCAGAATGATTTCATAATAGAATTATTTTGCCAATTGACTTAGAAGTCCCCTTAAACCATGGTCCCCAAACCCCCGCCCTTGCTCCGCTGACCTTTGAAGCATTCATTTTATCCCGGAAACTTCTTTGCTTTTCGTCCAGTCCAATTGAGCTGACCTTCCATGTAGTGACTGTTGTCCTTCCCTTCACCTAAAGCAGTTCTTATCTACTAATTAATCAGTAAAAATCCCTCTCCCTCCCTCCCTCCCTCCCCCCCTCGTAACCACAAAAGTATGTGTTCTTCTCAGTTTATACTATTTCTCAAGATCTTATAATAGTGGTCTTATACAACATTTGTCCTTTTGCCTCTGACTAATTTCGCTCAGCATAATGCCTTCCAGGTTCCTCCATGTTACGAAATGTTTCACAGATTCGTCACTGTTCTTTATCGATGCGTAGTATTCCATTGTGTGAATATACCACAATTTATTTACCCATTCATCCGTTGATGGACACCTTGGTTGCTTCCAGCTTTTTGCTATTGTAAACAGAGCTGCAATAAACATGGGTGTGCATATATCTGTTTGTGTGAAGCCTCTTGTTTCTCTAGGGTATATTCTGAGGAGTGGGATTTCTGGGTTGTATGGTAGTTCTAACTGTTTAAGATAATGCCAAATAGATTTCCAAAGTGGTTGTACCATTTTACATTCTCACCAGCAGTGTATAAGAGTTCCAATCTCTCTGCAGCCTCTCCAACATTTATTATTTTCTGTGTTTTGGATTAATGCCAGCCTTGTTGGAGTGAGATGAAATCTCATCGTGGTTTTAATTTGCATTTCTCTAATGGCTAATGATCGAGAGCATTTTCTCATGTATCTGTTAGCTGCCTGAATATCTTCTTTAGTGAAGTGTGTGTTCATATCCTTTGCACACTTCTTGATTGGGTTGTTTATCTTTTTGTGGTTGAGTTTTGATAGAATCATATAGATTTTAGAGATCAGGCGCTGGTCGGAGATGTCATAGCTGAAAATTCTTTCCCAGTCTGTAGGTGGTCTTTTTACTCTTCTGGTGAAGTCTTTAGATGAGCACAGGTGTTTGATTTTTAGGAGCTCCCAGTTATCTGGTTTCTCTTCATCATTTTTGGTAATGTTTTGTATTCTGTTTATGCCTTGTATTAGGGCTCCTAAGGTTGTCCCTATTTTTTCTTCCATGATCTTTATCGTTTTAGTCTTTATGTTTAGGTCTTTGATCCACTTGGAGTTAGTTTTTGTTCTTGGTGTGAGGTATGGGTCCTGTTTCATTTTTTTGCAAATGGATATCCAGTTATGACAACACCATTTGTTAAAAAGACTATCTTTTCCCCAATTAACTGACACTGGGCCTTTGTCAAATATCAGCTGCTCATATGTGGATGGATTTATATCTGGGTTCTCAATTCTGTTCCATTGGTCTATGTGCCTGTTGTTGTACTAATACCAGGCTGTTTTGACTACTGTGGCTGTATAATAGGTTCTGAAATCAGGTAGAGTGAGGCCTCCCTCTTTCTTCTTCTTTTTCAGTAATGCTTTGCTTATCCGAGGCTTCTTTCCCTTCCATATGAAGTTGGTGATTTGTTTCTCTATCACCTTAAAAAATGACATTGAAATTTGGATCAGAAGTGCATTGTATGTATAGATGGCTTTTGGTAGAATAGACATTTTTACTATGTTAAGTCTTCCTATCCATGAGCAAGTTATGTTTTTCCACTTAAGTATGTCCTTTTGAATTTCTTGTAGTAGAGCTTTGTAGTTTTCTTTGTATAGGTCTTTCACATCCTTGGTAAGATTTATTCCTAAGTATTTTATCTTCTTGGGGGCTACTGTGAATGGTATTGATTTGGTTATTTCCTCTTCGATGTTCTTTTTGATGATGTAGAGGAATCCAAGTGATTTTTGTATGTTTATCTTATAACCTGAGACTCTGCCAAACTCTTCTATTAGTTTCAGTAGTTTTCTGGAGGATTCCTTAGGGTTTTCTGTGTATAAGATCATGTCATCTGCAAATAGAGATAATTTTACTTCCTCCTTGCCAATCTGGATGCCCTTTATTTCTTTGTCTAGCCTAATTGCTCTGGCTAGGACTTCTAGCACAATGTTGAATAAGAGCGGTGATAAAAGGAATCCTTGTCTGATTCCTGTTCTGAAGGGAAATGCTTTCAGGTTCTCTCTATTTAGAGTGATGTTGGCTGTCGGCTTTGCCCTTTATTATGTTGAGGAATTTTCCTTCAATTCCTATTTTGGTGAGAGTTTTTATCATAAATAGGTGTTGGACTTTGTCAAATGCCTTTTCTGCATCAATTGATAAGATCGCGTGGTTTTTGTCTTTTATTTATGTGATGGATTACGTTAATGGTTTTTCTAATATTAAACTAGCCTTGGATGTGGACAGGTTGAACATACTGGGAGAGCAGGCTAGGTCCCTGTGTTCCACTTATTTGAGGATATCAGTAGGCAAGGTGACCTCACTCAGCACTTATGGTCCCTCTCTGGATGTGTTCATTCATAGATATCTCTTTATTCTAACCCTGAGAAACATCACAAGTGCCTGAGGGAGAAACTGGAGATGAAAGGGCAAAGACTTCTGGCTGTACCGGTTCCCCATAAGCAGAGAATATCGGATAGATTATCTGGATGGTCTTAGAAACTGTTTATTGACGTGGGAAACCATCAGGGATACGTGAGTGTCGAAATCAACATCTATCACTGGCGGCAGTGTCACAGGTAACCCAGTATTTAGGCTCAGGCTGACCTTGGCTGTCTTCTGTCCCAGGCAAGAGCCGTAATTGTTCAAAGGAAATGATGACACTTGGGCACTGGCGGACATTATTTTTTTCATCAACACGGGGGTCACAGTGAGGGTCAGCAGGCCAGGTGAAGGCCAAGTAGGTGGGGCTAAAGCTTCTGTCCCAGTCACCATGGAGACAGCCACGGCAGACTGGGCAGAACTTCTGTTGGGACTGGTCACAAACACTGAGCCAATAAGAGAGGTCCGCCCCTAACTGGCCAGTTCCTTAGAGTCCTCTATTTTGTCCATTGATACTCAGTAGCCTCTTCTGGCTTTGGCCACAGGAATTGAGTACACCCAGGGAATATCTTTACTTCTGGCAACCCCTGATGTGGACATTTTCAAGACACTGGGAGAGCAGACAAAGTACCTCTTTTCCACCTACTTGAGAATATAGGGTTACTATGAGTCAGAACTGACTCGACGGCACTGGGTTTTTTTTGTTTTTTTTTTTTTGAGGATATCAGTAGGCAAGGTGGCCTTATTTAGCATCTATGGTCCCTTTCTGTATGTGGTCCCTTGGAGAGTTCTCTTCATTCTACCCCTGAGACACATCACAAGTACGAGGGGCCTGAGAGCCTGGAGATGATAGGGGGAAGGCTTCTGGCTGTACTGGTTCCCCACAGGCAGAGAATAGTAGGTAGTCTATCTGGATGGTTTCAGATACTGTTGACTTACATGGGAAAGTCACCACTCGTGGACCTGGCCAGGTGGAGCTTGTGGGCAGATGCAACCTCTCTGGCGACTAATAATTCCGCTGATCCTTTGTATGGTGAAAACCCCCCTGCCAAGTGGGATGGGCAGAGAACATTGACCCACACCTGCCAGGAGCCTCTCCTGGAACTAAAGGTCCCAACCTGGTCTCAACCTTGTCACCCTCTCAGCACACACCTTGCATGCACACATAATTCTGCCTTTCTCCATCAGTGCCTTATCCTACTAGGAAAAACAGCATGCCACTCAGTCAAAGGCAGTACAGCCCAAATGAAGTGAAACTGCCATTTTCCAGTTTTTGCTCCCGACAGGTCCACTGCCTCTGGTGGAACACTGTGTATGTGGCCTTCCTCCAAGGACAAGGCCGAAATCCTGGCAGCAAGGGCCCCAGTAGTCCAGCGGTTTGCCACATAAAGGAGGGATCCTTGGGCCCTTGACTGGCTCGTCATTTGTCTCCACGACGTCCACTAGTGGCCCTGGCCTTTGGCCGATGCGTCATTGAACATGTGCTCCCTTGCGATATTTCTCTACCCGTCACTATCATTCTGCCACCAGCGGATATGTAACTGTGGAAGTCACCATCTATCACTGGCAGCAGTGTCACAAGTCACTATAGATCTAGGCACAAGCTGACCTTAGCTGTCTTCTGCCCCAAGCAAGTGCCCGAATCCTTTATCCCAGATGGTGACTCCTGGGACATAGCGGACACTAATCTTTATCAAAACAGAGGGCCGGGTGAGGGTCGGCAGGCCAGGTGAAGTCTGGGTTGGCGTGGCTAAGGCTTGTTCACCATCACCACGGAGACAGCTACTGGAAGAGCGGGTGCAGCTTCTGAGGGGCTCGGTAACATGTACTGAGCCAATGGGAGAGATCTGGACCTCCTGGCCAACGACATAGGGCCCTCCATTGTGAGCTATGACACTTAGTGGCCACCTCTGGCTGTGGCCACACGATTTCAGCACAACCTGGTAAAGGTTATGCAGGCAGATGGGAGCCTCTGGTGTGGAGAGATTCAGGGCATTGGGAGAGCAGGCCAGGTACCTCTTTTCCACTTTCCTGAGGATATCAGTAGGCAAGGCATCCCCACTCAGCATCTCTTGCCTCTCTCTGTCTCTGTATGTGTTCATGCTACAAAATCTCTTCATTCTACCCCAGAGACACATCACAGCTTGGAGTGTCTGAGAGAGTAGAGATCAAAGGGTGGAGGCCTCTGGCTGTATTGCTTGCCTATGGGCAGAGAAGAGCAGGTAGTTTGTGTAGAAGGTCTTGATTGTTGAGAGGAGCTATACCACAGGCAGACCCTGGCCTGGTGACTCCTGCAGGCAGATGGAAACTTTGTGGAGAGTACTAAATTTGGCTGACACATGGTACGGAAAAACTTGGCCAAGGGGAACGGGCAGAAAACACTGACACATACCTACCAGAGGCCTAGCTTGGGTCTGTAGATCACACTCTGGTCTCCAACTTGTCATCTCAGCACACACCTTACCTGCACACATCAAACCTGCCTTCCTTCATGAATGCCTTCTCCTGCTGGGAAATACAGCATGGCAAACTCCACCAAGGAGAGTACAGGAAAAGACAACTGAAACTACCATTTTCCAAATTTTGCTGTCTGCCGGTCCACAGCCTCCGGTGACACACTGCACATGTGTCAGGTCTCCTAAGACAAGGCCGAAATCCTGGCAGCCAGGGCAACGGTATTCCAGTGTCTGTGGATGTGGGGATATGGATGACCTGGTTGCCATGTACAGGAGGGTGCCCTGGGCCCTAGACAGGCTCCCACTTGAGCTCCATGACGTCTGCTTTTTTTCATGACCTTTGGCCCTTGCCCCCGTGACTATGTGCTCTCTAACTCCATTCCTCCTCCAACCACTCTGAATCTGCCACCAGGGGATATGTGAACATGGAAATCAACACCTATCAGTGGCGGCAGTGTCACAGGTCACTAGGTATCTAGACTCAGGGTGACCTTGGCTGTCTTCTGCCCCAGGAAAGGGCCCTAATCCTTCAAATGAAATGATGACACTTGGGCACTCGTGGACATTATTTTTTTCATCAACACAGGGGTCTGTGTGAGGGTCAACAAGCCAGGTATTCCAGGTCAAGGACAAGTGGGCGGGGCTAAGGCTTCTTTCCCTATTTCCATGGAGACAGCCACTGGAAGATAGGGCGGAACTTCTGATGAGATGGGTCACAAACACTGAGCCAATAGGAGATGTCCACCCTAACTGGCCAATTCCGCAGAGTCCTCCATTTTGTCCACTGACACTCAACTGCCTCTTCTGGCATTGACCTCGGAAATTGAGCACACCCAGGGAATATCCTTACATGTGACAAACCCTGATGTGGACAGGTTCAAGACACTGGGAAGGTAGGCCAAGTGCCTTTTTTCCACTTACTTGAGGATATCAGTGGGCAAGGTGTCCTTATTCAGCGTCTGTGGTCCCTCTCTGTATGCATTCCTTCAGAGAGTTCTCTTCATTCCACCCTGAGAAACATCACAAGTACCAGTGCTTCACAGAGAGCCTGGAGACGATAGGGGGAAGGCTTCTGGCTGTACTGGTTCCCCATGGGCAGAAAATAGCACGTAGTCTATCTGTATGGTCTTAGATACTATTGACTTACACAGGAAATTCACCACGGATGAACCCTGGCCAGGTGGAGCTTGCAGGCAGATGCAAGCCTCTCTGGCAACTAGTAATTCCGCTGATCCTTTGTATGGCAAAAAAACCCTGCCAAATGGAATGGGCAGATAACATTGACCTATACCTGCCAGGCATCTCTCCTGGGACTAAAAATGCCAACCTGGTCTCATCCTCATAGCCTTACAAGCACAGACCTTGCCTGCACATATAATTCTGCCTTTCTCCGTGAATGCCTTATCCTGCTAGGAAAAATAGCATGCCACTCAGTCAAAGGCAGTACCGCCCAAATGAAGTGAAGCTGCCATTTTCTGATTTTTGTTCCCGACAGGACCACTGACTCCGGTGGAACACTGCTTATGTAGCTGCCCTCTGAAGACAAGGCCAAAATCCTGGCAGCCAGGGTGCCAGCAGTCCAGTGGTTTCTGGATGTGGGGACATGGATGACCTGTTTGCCACATACAGGAGGGAGCCTTGGGCACTAGACTGGCTCGCCATTCAGCTCCGCGACGTCCACTACTGGCCCTGGACTCTGGTGCCTCCGTGAATGTGTGCTCTCTAGCCATATTTCCCGTCCTGTCACTATTATTCTGCCACCAGTGGATATGTGATCGTGGAAATCACCATCACTGGTAGCAGTGTCACAAGTCACTAGAGTTCTAGGCACAAGCTGACCTTGGCTGTCTTCTGCCCCAGGCAAGGGCGTGAATCCTTTATCCCAGATGGTGACACCTGGGCCGTGGTGGACATTAATTTTTATGAACACTGAGGTCTGGGTCAGGTCAGCAGGCCAGGTGAAGGATGGGTGTGAGGGGATAAAGCTTGTTCACCATCACCATGTTTTCAGTCCCTGGAAGAGTGGGCACAGGTTCTGAGGGGCCAGGTCAGAAGTACTAAGCCAATGGGAGAGATCTGGCCCACCTGACCTATGACATAGCACCCTCCATTGTGACCTATGACACTTAGTGGCCACCTCTGGCTGTGGCCACATGATTTTACCACAACCTGGGAAAAGCTAAGCAGGCAGATGGGAGCCCCTGGTGCAGAGAGGTTCAGGGCATTGGGGGAGCAGGCCAGGTACCTCTTTTCAACTTTCCTGAGCATATCAGTAGGTAAGGCATCCCCACTCAGCATCTCTGGCCTCTCTCTGTCTCTGTATGTGTTGTTCCTACAAAATATCTTCATTCTACTCCACAGACACATCACAACTTGGAGTGTCTGAGAGAGCAGAGATGAAAAGGTGGAGGCCTCTGGCTGTACTGCTTGCCTATGGGCAGAGAAGAGCAGGCAATCTATGTAGAAGGTCTTGATAGTAGTGATTGTTGAGGGGAGCTACATACCACAGGCAGACCCTGGCCTGGTGAAGCTTGCAGGCAGATGGAAGCCTTTGCGGAGAATACTAATTTGGCTGAGACATGGTATGGAAAAACCAGGCCTAGGGGAATGGACAGAAAACACTGAAACATACCTGCCAGACGCCTAGCCTGGGTATGAAAATCCCATCCTAGTCTCTACAGTGTCATCTTCTCAGCACATACCTTGCCTGTACACATCAAATCTGCCTTTCTCCATGAATGCCTTCTCCTGCTAGGAAAAAGAGCATGTCACTCAGCCAAAGGAGAGCACAGGCAAAGTCAACTGAAGCCCCCATTTTTAAGATTTTGCCCTCTGCTAGTCCACAGCCTCCGGTGGCACACTGCATGTGCGTCACATCTCGGAAGACAAGGCTGAAATGCAGCCATCCAGGGCCTCAGCTGTCCAGAGTCTGCGGATGTGGGCATATGTATCACCTGTTTGCCACGTACAGGAGGGAGGCTTGGGCCCTAGACTGGCTCTGCTTGAGCTCCACAACGTCAGGTATTTTCCCTGACCTTTGGCCCGTGCCCTCATGAGTGTGTGATCTCTAGCTACACTTCTCCGACCACTCTGAATCTGTCACCTGCGGATAGGTGAGCATGGAAATCAACATCTATCATTGGTGACAGTGTCACAGGTCACTAGGTGTTTAGGCTCAGGCTGACCTTGGCTGTCTTCTGCCCCAGGCAAGGGCTCTGATCCTTCAAAGGAAATGAGGACACTTGGTCATTGGCCTACATCCTTTATTTCATTCGCACAGCGTTCTGGATGAGGGTCAAGAGGCCAGGTAGGCCAGGTGAAGGTCCACTGCAGGGGCTAAGGTTTGTTTCCCAATCACCGTAGTGGCAGCTACCAGAAGACTGGGTGGAACTTCTGATGGGACAGGTCACAAACACTGAGGCAATAGGAGAATTCCGGTCTAACTGGCCAGTTCCGCAGAGTCCTCCATTTCGTCTGTGGACACTCAACTGCCTTTTTCTGGCTTTGGCCACAGGAATTAAGCACACCCAGAGAATATCTTTAAGACAGGTAGCAAAGGCCCTGAGATCGGAGTGTGACTCTTTGAGAAGTAGCAAAGAGGCTGCTATGGTTATAAGACAGGGGTCAAAGGCCTGAGATTAGAGGGTGCCTGTTTGAGAAATAACAAAGAGACTGGTGTGGTTAGAGGAGAAGCAAGTAAAAGAGAAATAGACTGTATTATAAGAGAGGAAATAGGGGCTGAGTGTGGAACCTAGAGACTTCGTAAGATAAGGAACCGAAGGGCCCCCTTCTGACTTTCAGAAGCAGCTGGAGAAAACCAGACCCAGGGACATGTGCAGAACATACACGTGTGACCTTCCACCAGGGGCGGTGAGGGGCTACAGCCCCAGCCAGGGAATTGAACCCAGAGAGCGGGAGACTGCACAGGTGTGACACCCCATAATAAGTCCTGCTACGAATGTCAGAGGCCTCCAGGACAGGAGCCATCTTGGGAAGCTGCTGCGGCTGCACCTTAGTTAACATACCCCTGGCCTGAGCCTATGAATAAACATGGATCTCTTCCTGCTCAAGAACTTTTAAAAACTCTGGCCTGTCTTTTGTTCTGTGAGATGAGGGTAAGCCTTGCTCTAGGCTCTCCTTGTCTCCGCTTGCGAGACTCTTCAAAAATGCTTCGCTCTTGTGGAAAACTACATGCCTTACCTGCTCATTCTTGACCAGTAAGGGGCAAGAACCTTATTCCGGTAACAATTTTGGTGAGCCAGGAGGCACAAAGGGATCCTTTGCGTCCCGTTCTTGGACCCAAGGCAGTGGAGAGGAGAATTGCCTGACCCTGGCGGTGAAGGAAGCAGCTGCTGAGACTGATTTATTCTCGTGTTTCTCCACCGGATAAGGACTTCTCCCCTTTACTCCTCATGGCCCGACCTTAGTTTCATTTTCCTCCCAAGCAAACTTCCTGTTGTTGCGTCTGTTTTTCCTTGGAAATGTGAAGTACAATGATGAGGGCTCAAAAGCAATCCAAGTGGCAGATGAGTCGTCACCCGGGTAAGGCCACCCGGGAGTCCTCCATGGACGGGTGTCTCATACTATGGGGGCTGGAGGCACTAGTGAAGGGTGAAACATCCCCAGAGTGACGGGCCTAAACTGACCCTAGGGACCAAGGGATACCTTCTAAAGGGTCTCCAGTGCGACAGGTCATTTGACCCTAGGGACCAAGAGATACCTTAAACCTTAGGGACTGGGGATCTCCCCATCAGAAATTACTACAGAAAGGTCTCAGCATTGTCCCCAGTGAGATGGGTCATTTGACCCTAGGGACCAAGGGACATATTCCACGGAGCATCCCCAGAGCGATGGGCTCTCAAGCCCTAGGGACCAAGGGACACCTTCTGTTTGACCCCAGGGAGTAAGGAATTTCTGACCTGTTGGTAGTGCATTCTTGGCAGGAACTGCAGCCTGCCCCTTTTCCTCTCTTTGCTCTCCTCTCAAGCCGACCTTTTGCCCAGCCACTTGTTCCCAGTCGTCTTTTTTTGCGTCTGGATATTGTCTGCCTCTATTTTAGATGGTACACCGTGTTTCTGGGGGAATGGATGTAGAGGTCTCTGTTTAGATGGAGAGATTGAAGCCCGTTTCTTCTGTATTGGGGTTAAGAGGTATCCGGAAAATCAAAGTGGAGATTCAGATATGCCTAATAATGTGTTAGGCCTCACTGAGCCATTTCGGACTTGTCTAGTCGGAGCTTTCTCTGTTTGTCTTATATGTGACCGGGGCTGTATTGGGAGATTGAGGCTGTGAGGTTGTCTCAGTCGCCTCTGTGTCTTATGTGTAATGTGTGTGTTGTATAGAAACTAATTGGTGAAGAAAAATTCAGGTTGAATTGGAGCATGCTTGTAGAGATTTCTGAGAATTTGCTGATTGGGCTGTTTACTGGGCAATTGGTCATCTTTTGCTGTAGGTGGTTTGAAGAAAAAAGGTAATTTTGTCTTAAAGGAAAAGTAGCTTCAGAACAGCAAAAGAGAAAGAAATTGTTGTCTTTTGCCTTTCAAAATGTCTGGAATTGGGATTACTCCCTCCAGCTTCCAGTCTCCCTAGCTACCAATTGGATTCCTTTACAAAATTGCTAAAGGGCTTTGGTATTTACTGGGTAGATAGCCTTTCAAAATGCCTCTGTATATAAATGAATCCGAATGGGCTCATCTTGTCTTCTACCTAGAGTTAAAAGGTATGTAGGGTGGGGCAGTATCAGACCTCCTTAGCCCCCAGCCCTCAGCTGCCAAGGCCACAATGGAACATGTCTGAAATGGCCTGGAGAAATGTTAATTGGTCAGTTATGCAGGAACCTTGTGGTTTCCAAAGCCAGTTGATAAAATTAAATTGGAAAATATGAGAAATAGTAAAAGTCGAATGAAAATTTGGAATATTTAAAGAAACTTTATTTCAATTAGTTATGTTTTATCTTTCAGGTAATTTATTGATGTTAAATTGAATCTGCTTCTAAGACAAAGGTTCAGTCTGTCATGAGAATAAGATTCCTGAGTCAGAAACCAAGCCATATGGCTTTAAGAAAAACTAAGGTTTTTAAAGATCTTTGGGTTAAATAACTATTGTTTCTTGGTAACTTACGATAAACTCCTGACAAGTTTGAAAGCCACAAAAATTTTCATAAAGAAAAAGTCCTAAAAAGGTTTATTTAATATGATATAAATTACATGGAACATGTTTTTAAAGTCGTAAGAAGTGCCTGATTCTTTCTTTTTGGGTTGTTGCTAACTTCGTTGATTTATCTTTGGAGTCTAACCCCATTAAAAGCCAATGGTTTGACTGCAGAATTCACATCATTTACCTATGAAGTGATTTTTGTTGCTGTTCAGGTATTTAGAGCCTTAATGGTCTTGGTATATTCTTGATATATCCTGACTGCATGGTGTTGTGTCTCAATATTATGCGTTACATCTGAAGTTCTTTAAAAATATGGTTAATGGTTCGTACCTGATTTCTGTCAGGTCTTTTATTATCAAGGATTATGTATTACCAATTAATCATGCCTATATTAAGTTTTTGTCAGCTACAGATAAGTTTTTACTTTACTGATTTCCTGAAAACACTTGACCAAAATATCTAAACTAAACGGCACTATGGGTTTTATGCGAGAATACTCCTGATGCTTTAAGGTCCGACTTTCTGGAGATAAGAAACCATATTCCTCTTTTCTCCTAAATTATCTAACTAGTGGGTTTAAATATTGTAACTCTTGAATTAAAAGTTCTTGTTGACAAACTTAACAAAGTTGTGGATATCATGACCAGAAAGGTGTCTGAAATTTGCCCCATGAGTTTACAAATTAGAATAGCAATCTTAGGCTTGGCAGAATGCTGAGGCACATGAAAAACAGTTACTGATGCTGCTTATGCGTGAACAAACACCTCAGGAAATTTGTTTCCTTGGTTCAAAGGCCTTAGAGTCATGGTTTTGAAACAGGCTGCTCAGCCATATTTTGAACCGTACCTGAGCCATTTTTTCTCTTCTTCCTTCTTTCTCTTCTTTCCCTCCGCCAGCCCATCCTTGCCTCCAAGTAAGATCCTGATGGTTAAGTGTTAACCAATGTTTCCTCTAAGACTGTGGAAAACAAGTGATATTGATCTAAGCCTGTCAAATAAGACAAAGGATGGCGCCAGCTACGCCCTGAGCTGATGGGATAATGGCAGGAAAAGATCAACACGTTTGAGAAAGGACCATCAAAACCAAACAAGAAAAAGAGCGCACATTCCACAAGTCCCTAAAACTTATCGCCCCTTTTCCCTTAAAAACCCGAACCCATCTGTAGTCTGGTGAGACAGACGACTTTAGGAGGAGATCATTCCCCTCTGTCTCCATATACCGGTATATCTAATAAAGCTCTTGCTACCCACCTCACCCCGTCTCAAGAATTGGCTATCTGCGGCAGGCGGCTCTAACTTGTGAAATTGCAGTAACAGTTTCAGTGGTAAATTCAGACAATTAGCCTAATGTTAGCGTTTCTATTCTACCTCCTGATTTGCTGTAAGGTGCCTGAGATCTTAAAAAGAGATAGTATTGAATATTTTTAATCAAAGATTCTATAACAAGATCATGCCATGAAAGACTTGTACATAATTCTCTTAGAATCCAGATTTCTGACTTTCATAGAAGTTGGGGCAACCCACACAGGCCATAGCCTTTGGATATCCTTTTATAAACAATTGTCCAGATAAACTAGCAAGATGATTTTGCTCTGGGCATTGTGCTTTTTTTGAAGAATTCAGTCTGTTTTGAAAAACTGACTCCAAAGATTAGACTGAGTTATGTTTAGGGTAAATATGCAGAAAATTATGTATCTTAAACCAGATTCTCAGAGATCAACCTCATGGCACAGACTTCATCTTGTCTTAGATTCCAGTTCTGCTTCTGAATAAGCGATCCATGACTGTTAATAGGTAAACCAAAGAGGGACAGCTTGCCCTCAGTGAGAATGCTTAGTATGTTTTAGATGGATTAACAGAAGGCCTCCAACAAGAAAAGCCAATGGTGAAAACTTAGTTGTCACATGTAAGTTTTTGTATATTTTCTGTTTTCTCTGGACAAACTTTGTGTGTTGAAGGTAATGTTAAGTTTATCATCCTTTGTAAAACAAGAGTCAGAAGAAAGCCCATTGGTCCAACACTCAGGGTATGGTTGGTAACTTTAATTCCTATTTATGGTATATTTACATTGGAGAAATCTTTAAGAAATTTATGCAAAAAAAAAAAAGAAAGATTAGAGAGTGTGTAGAAGACCCTGAGAGATTTAAGGATGAGTTCGTGAAATGCAGCTTGAATTTTAATCTGACCTAGAGAGATGTGATGGTCATTTTAACTCACTGTTGTAGTACGGATGAAGACACTAAGATCCTGACTAAGGCTAGAGGAGGACAGACAGACGGTGGTAACTGGCCACAACCAACACATGTTATTTTCAGACTGGGAGGAGAAACAGTCCCCAATGCGGAGCCAAATTGGGATTACAATAGAGATGGTACAAAAAAAAAAAAAAGAAAAAAAAAGCCAACTCTTTAGTTCCATGTGTAATAGGCAAGATTTAGAAGCGTATAGCCAAGCCTGTTAATTATAATAGGGTAAAAGAAATTACCCAGACAGAAGAGAACTCAGCAGGCTGATTGAGGCTTTTAAGAAATAGTCTGACCCTGAGTGTCCAAAAGAAAAGACTTTGCTAACTATGATTAAAAAGAAACTGCAAAAGATAGAGGCAGAACCCCAGATGCCACTCTCATGACTGGTTGAGGAAAACTTTAAGGTCTTTAAGAGCAGGGAACTGGAAGCAGAAGAGAAGATGAAGAAAAAGTCCTGATTGTTGGCAGTAGCACATCAGGACCCACCTCGAGGTAACCCAACGGGATCTTAAAGACGAAGGCCTCCACAAGAATTTCTTCATAGGCTGGTGAGTATCAAGCCAGACCAATGTGGGTATTGAAAAAAGGAGAGGCCATTAAGGTGGATTGTCCTGAGTGTTCTATAACAGGGTACCCAGTTGACTTCCACCAGAAGCCAGTACAGGCAGGCCCACAGTGCCTGATGTCCCTCTTGGAAGAGAAGGAAGAGTAGCCCTATCGACAAGGCCCAGAAGTCCACTCAGCTCCGGCCAGAAGACCATCACTATTTCTGCAACGGAGCCTTGGGTTACTCTTGACATGGGAGGTAAGGAGACTGAATTTTTGCTAGACACGAAAGCTACCTTCCCTGTTTTAACCCAAAATCCAGTCATGACTGTATAATCATCGGGGTTGACAGAAAGCTTAAGGTAAACAACTTTACTTTTCCCCTTTCCTGTGGTGGGCCAAAGAATGTAAAAAACAAAAGAGGGGGAGGTCAAGATACTTGGTGGGCAGTGCAGAAAACATTCCCCTCTATTACTCCGTTTCTACCCTTTTGGGGCCCACCTCCTAGATACCCCAGAGTTAAACTTAAAAGTGTGCCAAACTTTGAACCCTGCCACCCTTTTATACAATTATCAGCCAGACTGGTATTATTGAGACAAGAGCTTTACCACCAGAAACGTCAGCCCAAAAAGCTAACTGCCCTGGTGCGTGCCCTAAGAGAAAAGAAGGGTTTTTTCTTAGGATGAGACAGGATGGATGAAGAATGATGAGAGAATATATGTTCCTGAGCACTTATTATGGAAAATAGTAAAAGCGTTCCATGATGCCACACACTATGGCAGGGATGCCCTCCTAAGACTATTGTCTAAATGTATAAAAAGAAAAGGGCTATTAAAACAAATAGTTCCCTGATTTAGACCACTAAGGTCTTTCCGTGACAGAAGCCACGGTAGTGTCTACAGCCTTAACGGGAGGAATAATATTATTCACGTTCGGCCCCTGCCTGTTTAAGCTTTTAGTCAGGCCAAGCTCCTGGTCATGCAAGGCTACCAACTGATTCCCTAAGATGGGGTACTGATAGTAACTTAGATCAGGTAGTAAAAGACTTCTGCTCCGTTAGGAAAAACAATGCCCCAGTCCAGCAAGAAGAAGTTACAGAAGCAGAGACCTTCATCCACATTCCCATAAAGATTCATGGGGTTGAACCTCTCGGGGGAGTAAGACAAGTGAGCAAAGGCCTGAGATTAGAGGGTGCCTGTTTGAGAAATAGTGAAGAAACTGGTGTGCTTAGAGGAAAAGAAAGTAAAAGAGAAATACACTACATTATAAGAGAGGTAATAGGGGGATGAGTGTGGAACCCAGAGACTTTGTAAGACAAAGAACAGAGGGACCCACAAATCTGCAAAGTAACAAGATATAGGCCAGGGTGCAAAAACAAAGCCATTCCCCAGAGGAACGGAGCAGGCAGGGTATCTAAAAACAGCTCACAAACTTCTTTAAAGTTGCATTTCAGAAAAAGCTGGAGAAAACCAGGCCCAAGGACATGCACAAAACATCCACCTGTGACCGCTGTGAGACCTTCCACCAGCGGCAATGAGGGGCTACAGACCCAGCCAGGGAATAGACCCCGGAGAGCAGGAAAATGCCCAGGCGTGACATCCCATAATACGTCCTGCTACGAATCCCAGCAGCATCCAGTACAGAAGCCATCTTGGAAAGCTACTACCCAAGCACCTTAGTTAACATATCTCCACCTACACCTATAAGTACACACAAACCTAATCCTGCCAAAGAACATTTAAAAACTCAGGCCATTCTTTTATTCTGAGAGATCAGGGTAGGCCATTGCTCTAGACCCTCCTCATCTCCAATTACAAGCATCTCTGATAAAACTACATGCCTTATATACTCATTACTGACCAGCGAGAGGCAAGAACCTTATTCCAGTAACATCCTCATGGGTGGAAACCCCTGCTGTGGACAGGTTTGACACACCTGGAGAGTAGGCAGGCACCTCTTTTCCACTTAGGTTAGGGTATCAGTAGGCAAGGCGCCCTTCCCCACCATGTATGGCTGCTCTCTCTATGTGTTCATTCAGGAAATCTCTTCATTCTACCCCTGACAACATCACAAGTATGAGGGGCCTGTCAGAGAGCCTGGAGATTAAACAGGGGAGGCTTCTGGCTGTACCGCTTTCCAAAGGACGCAGAATAGCAGGTAGACTCTCTGGACTGTATTAGCTTCTGTTAATTGGCGTGGGAAATACACTACGGGCGAACCCTAGCCAGGTGGACCTTGTGGGCAGATGTAATCTCAGGAGACTAATATTTCCGCTGATCCTTAGTGTGCTGAAAACCGCCCAGGGCCAAGTGGGATGGGTAGAGAACATTGACCCACACCTCCCCGGGGCCTTTTCTGGGACTAAAGATCCGACCTGGTCTCAACGTCATCACCCTCTCACCACACATCTTTCCAGAACACATAATCCTGCCTTTCTCCATCAGTGCCTTATCCTACTAAGAAAAAAAGCATGCCGCTAAAAAAGGCCCATGCCAGGGAAATCGAGGAGGCACTGCCATTTACCAAATTTTTGCTGTCTACAAGTCCCCGCCTCTGGTGCAAGACTCCGTATGTGGCCGGGCTCCAAAAGCAAGGCCGAAATCCTGGCAGCCTGGGCCCCAGCAGTCCAATGCTTTATGGACGTGGGGACACGGATGACTTGTTTGCCACATACAGGACAAATCCTTGGGCCCTTCACTGGCTCGCCATTCAGCTCCACGACGTCGACTTCTGCCCCTGGCCTTTGGCCGGTGCCCGATTAAACGTGTGCTCCGCAGCGATCTTTCTACACTCATCACTATCATTCTGCCACCAGGGGATATGTGAGCGTGGGAGTCACCATTTGTCACTGGCAGCAGTGTCACACGTCACTAGACTTCCAGATATCAGCAGACCTAGGCTGCCTTCTCCCCCAAAAAGGTCCCGAATACCTTATTCCAGATGCTGACACCTGGGCACTGGCAGAAATTAATTTTCATCAACACAGAGGTGTAAGTAAGGGTCACCAGGCCAGGTAGGTGAAGGCCAGATGGGCGGGACTAAGGCTTATTTGCCATCACGATGGAGACAGTCCCCCACCGGAAGAGTGGACGGAGCTTATGAGGAGACTGGTGACAAGACTCAGCCAATGGCAGAGATCTGGCCCAACAAGAAAACGACACAGGACCCTCCATTGTGACCTATGACACCTAGTGGCCACAGGATTTGAGCACACCCCGGGAAAGGGTACGCAGGCACAAGGGACCCCCTGGTGCGGATGGCATCAGGGCATTGGCAGAGCAGGGAGGGTCCAATTTTCCCACTTCCCTGAGGATATCAGTAGGCAAGGCATCCCCACTCAGCATCTCTTGCCTCTCTCTGTCTCTCTCTGCTTGAATTCCTTCTCTGAAATCTCTTCCTTCTCCCCCTTGTCACTTCACACCTTGGAGTGCCTGACAGAGGGCCTAGAGACCAAAGAGCAAAGGGGGAAGGCCTCTGGCTCTACTGCTTGCCCATGGGGAGAGAAGTTCTGGTAGTCTATCTGGAAGGTCTAGAGAGTAGTGATTCACTGGGGAGCTACATCACGGGCGGACCTGGCCAGGTGAAGCTTGACATCACCGTGGGACCTGGCCAGGTGAAGCTTGCTGACAAGTGGTAGCCTCTCCATAGACTACTAATTCCGCTGATAACATTCTATGCAAATAACCGGCTGAGTGCCATGGGCAGAAAACATTGACACATTCATGCCAGAGTCCTACTCTGGGTCTGAAGAGTCCACCCTGGTCTCCAGCAACTCATCATCTCAGCACACACTTTGCCTGCATGCATGGAGACCGCCTCTCTTCACGAATGTCTTCACCTGCTAGGAAACACACGATGTCACTCAGCCAAAGGAGAGCACAGGCAAAGTCAACTGAAGCCCCCATTTTCACCATTTGGCCCTCTGCTGCTCCACAGCCTCCGGTGGCACACTGCATGTGTGTCACTTCTCGGTAGACAAGGCCGAAGTAAGGGCATCCAGGGCCCCAGCCGTCCAGAGTCTACGGATGGCGGCAGATGGATCACCTCTTTGCCTCCTACAGCAGGGGGGCCTGGGCCCTAGACTGGCTCCACTAGAGCTCCACGACCTCAGCTATTTTCCCTGACCTTTGACCCGTGCCCTCGTGAGTGTGTCATCTCTACTTCCACTTCTCTTCCCAACACACTGAATCCGCCACCTGCGGATACCTGAGAGTGGTCATCAACATCTATCGCTGGCTGCAGTGTCACAGGTCACTAGGTATCTAGGCTCAGGCTGACCTTGGCTGTCTTCTGCCCAGGCAAGGAGCCTAATCCTTCCAAGGAAATCAGGACACGTGCTCACTGGCCGACATCCTTTCTTTCATCCACACAGCGGTCTAGATGAGGGGAAAGAGGCCAGGTAGGCCAGGTGAAGGCTGAGTGTGGGGCCTAAGGCTTCTTTCCCAATCACCATGGTGACAGCCACCGCAAGGCTGGGCGGAACTTCTGACGGGGACGAGTCACAAACACTGAGCCAATAGGAGAGGTCCAGCCTAACCGGCCAGTTCCGCAGAGCCCTCCATTTTACCCATGGACAGACAACGGCCCCTTGCGTCTTTGGCCACAAAATCGAGGGCACCCAGGCAATAACTTCACAGTAGGCAACCCCTGATGAGAACACGTTCGACACACCGGGACAGCAGGCAGGTACCTCTTTTCCACTTACGCTAGGATATCACTATGCAAGGCGCCCTTCCTCAGCAACTGTGGCCTCTCTGTATGTGTTCACTCAGAGGAATCTCTTCGTTCTACCCCTGAGACACATCACAAGTATGAGGGGCCTGAGAGAGAGCCTAGACATGGAACGGGGGAGGGTTCCGGCTGTACTGCTTCCCCGTGGGTAGAAAATAGCAGGTAGTCTCTCAGGAAGGTCTTAGCTTCTGTTAACTGATACGCGCAATACAGTAGGGGCGGACCCTGGCCAGGTGGAGCTTGTGGGCAGATGCAACCTCTCCGGCGACGAATAATTGCGCTGCTGCTTTGTATGGTGAAAACCTCCCCCCGCCAAGGGGGATGGGTAGAGAACATTGACCCACACCCGCCAGGGGCCTTTCCTGGGACTAAAGATCCCAACGTGGTCTCAACGTCGTCACCCTCTCAACTCGCACCTTTCCTGCACACGTAATCCTGCCTTTCTCCGTCAGGGCCCTATCCTACCAGGAAAAAAAGCAAGCTGCTCAAAAAGGCCCATACCAGGGAAATCGAGGAAACACTGCAAGTTCCCCAATTTTTGCTGTCTACATGTCCCCGCCTTCGGTGCAAGGCTGCCTATGTGGCCGGGCTCCGAAGGCAAGGCCGAAATCCTGGCAGCCTGGGCCCCAGCAGTGCAATGGTTGATGGACGTGGGGACACGGATGACCTGTTCGCCACATCCTTGGGCCCTTCACTGGCTCGCCATTCAGCTCCACGACGTCCACTACTGGCCCTGGCCTTTGCTTTGGCTGGTGCCCCATTAAACGTGTGCTCCGGAGCCATGTTTCTCCACCCATCACTAGCATTCTGCCACCAGGGGATATGTGAGTGTGGGAGTCACCATTTGTCACTGGCAGCAGTGTCACAAGTCACTAGACTTCCAGCTACCCGCTGACCTAGGCTGCCTTCTGCCCCAGGCAAGGTCCCGAATCCTTTATCCCAGATGCTGACACCTGGGCACTGGCGGACATTGATTTTTATCAACACAGAGGTCTGAGTGAGGGTCAGAGGGCCAGGTAGGTGAAGTCAAGACCAGGTGGGCGGGGCTAAGGCTTCTATGCCATCACCATAGAGACAGTTCCCCCACCGCAAGAGTGGGCGGAGCTTGGGATGGGCCTGCTGACAAGACTGAGCCAATGGCAGAGATCCGGCCCGCCAGGCAGATGACACGGGGCCCTCCATTGTGACCTATGACCCCTAGTGGCCACAGGATTTGAGCACACCCCGGGAAAGGCTACGCAGGCACAAGGGAGCCCCTGGTGCAGACTGCTTCAGGGCATTGGCAGAGCACGCCAGGTACCTCTTTCCCACTTTCCTGAGGATATCAGTAGGCAAGGCATCCCCACTCAGCATCTCTTGCCTCTCTCTGTCTCTCTCTGCTTGTCTTCGTTCTCTGAAATCTCTTCCTTCTCCCCCTTGTCACTTCACACCTTGGAGTGCCTGACACAGGGCCTTGAGACGAAAGAACAAAGGGGGAAGGCCTCTGGCTCTACTGCTTGCCCATGGGGAGAGAAGTTCTGGTAGTCCATCTGGAAGGTCCAGAGAGTAGTGATTGATTGGGGAGCTACATCACGGGCGGACCTGGCCAGGTGAAGCTCCCTGACAAGTGGCAGCCTCTCCGGAGACTACTAATTCCGCTGATAACATTCTATGCAAATAACCGGCTGAGTGCCATGGGCAGAAAACATTGACACATACCTGCCAGAGGCCTATTCTGGGTCTGAAGAGTCCACCCTGGTCTCCAGCAACTCATCATCTCAGCACACACTTTGCCTGCACGCATGGAAACCGCCTCTCTCCACGAATGTCTTCACCTGCTAGGAAACACACGATGTCACTCAGCCAAAGGAGAGCACAGGCAAAGTCAACTGAAGCCCCCATTTTCAAGATTTTGCCCTCTGCTGCTCCACAGCCTCCGGTGGCACACTGCATGTGCGTCACTTCTCGGTAGACGAGGCCGAAATCCGGGCATCCAGGGCCCCAGCCGTCCAGAGTCTACGGATGGCGGCATATGGATCACCTCTTTGCCTCGTACAGCAGGGAGGCCTGGGCCCTAGACTGGCTCCGCTAGAGCTCCACGACCTCAGCTATTTTCCCTGACCTTTGACCCGTGCCCTCGTGAGTGTGTCATCTCTACTTCCACTTCTCTTCCCACCACACTGAATCCGCCACCTGCGGATACCTGAGCGTGGACATCAACATCTATCACTGGCTGCAGTGTCACAGGTCACTAGGTGTCTAGGCTCAGGCTGACCTTGGCTGTCTTCTGCCCAGGCAAGGAGCCTAATCCTTCCAAGGAAATCAGGACACGTGCTCACTGGCCGACATCCTTTCTTTCATCCACACAGCGGTCTAGATGAGGGGAAAGAGGCCAGGTAGGCCAGGTGAAGGCTGAGTGTGGGGCCTAAGGCTTCTTTCCCAATCACCATGGTGACAGCCACCGCAAGGCTGGGCGGAACTTCTGACGGGGACGAGTCACAAACACTCAGCCAATAGGAGAGGTCCAGCCTAACCGGCCAGTGCCGCAAGCCCTCCATTTTACCCATGGACAGACAACGGCCCCTTGCGTCTTTGGACACAAAATCGAGGGCACCCAGGGAATAACTTCACAGTAGGCAACCCCTGATGTGAACACGTTCGACACACCGGGACAGCAGGCAGGTACCTCTTTTCCACTTACGCTAGGATATCACTAGGCAAGGCGCCCTTCCTCAGCATCTGTGGCCTCTCTGTATGTGTTCACTCAGAGGAATCTCTTCGTTCTACCCCTGAGACACATCACAAGTATGAGGGGCCTGAGAGAGAGCCTAGACATGGAATGGGGGAGGGTTCCGGCTGTACTGCTTCCCCGTGGGTAGAAAATAGCAGGTAGTCTCTCTGGAAGGTCTTAGCTTCTGTTGACTGACACG
This sequence comes from Loxodonta africana, assembly GCF_030014295.1. Taxonomy (NCBI): domain Eukaryota; kingdom Metazoa; phylum Chordata; class Mammalia; order Proboscidea; family Elephantidae; genus Loxodonta; species Loxodonta africana. Next base: position 101,918 of record NW_026975625.1, on the reverse strand, counting down.
CGCAATACAGTAGGGGCGGACCCTGGCCAGGTGGAGCTTGTGGGCAGATGCAACCTCTCCGGCGACGAATAATTGCGCTGCTGCTTTGTATGGTGAAAACCTCCCCCCGCCAAGGGGGATGGGTAGAGAACATTGACCCACACCCGCCAGAGGCCTTTCCTGGGACTAAAGATCCCAACGTGGTCTCAACGTCGTCACCCTCTCAACTCGCACCTTTCCTGCACACGTAATCCTGCCTTTCTCCGTCAGGGCCCTATCCTACCAGGAAAAAAAGCAAGCCGCTCAAAAAGGCCCATGCCAGGGAAATCGAGGAAACACTGCCAGTTCCCCAATTTTTGCTGTCTACATGTCCCCGCCTTCGGTGCAAGGCTGCCTATGAGGCCGGGCTCCGAAGGCAAGGCCGAAATCCTGGCAGCCTGGGCCCCAGCAGTGCAATGGTTGATGGACGTGGGGACACGGATGACCTGTTCGCCACATCCTTGGGCCCTTCACTGGCTCGCCATTCAGCTCCACGACGTCCACTACTGGCCCTGGCCTTTGCTTTGGCTGGTGCCCCATTAAACGTGTGCTCCGGAGCGATCTTTCTCCACCCATCACTAGCATTCTGCCACCAGGGGATATGTGAGTGTGGGAGTCAGCATTTGTCACTGGCAGCAGTGTCACAAGTCACTAGACTTCCAGCTACCCGCTGACCTAGGCTGCCTTCTGCCCCAGGCAAGGTCCCGAATCCTTTATCCCAGATGCTGACACCTGGGCACTGGCGGACATTGATTTTTATCAACACAGAGGTCTGAGTGAGGGTCAGAGGGCCAGGTAGGTGAAGTCAAGGCCAGGTGGGCGGGGCTAAGGCTTCTTTGCCATCACCATAGAGACAGTCCCCCCACCGCAAGAGTGGGCGGAGCTTGGGATGGGCCTGCTGACAAGACTGAGCCAATGGCAGAGATCCGGCCCGCCAGGCAGATGACACGGGGCCCTCCATTGTGACCTATGACCCCTAGTGGCCACAGGATTTGAGCACACCCCGGGAAAGGCTACGCAGGCACAAGGGAGCCCCTGGTGCGGACTGCTTCAGGGCATTGGCAGAGCACGCCAGGTACCTCTTTCCCACTTTCCTGAGGATATCAGTAGGCAAGGCATCCCCACTCAGCATCTCTTGCCTCTCTCTGTCTCTCTCTGCTTGTCTTCGTTCTCTGAAATCTCTTCCTTCTCCCCCTTGTCACTTCACACCTTGGAGTGCCTGACACAGGGCCTTGAGACGAAAGAACAAAGGGGGAAGGCCTCTGGCTCTACTGCTTGCCCATGGGGAGAGAAGTTCTGGTAGTCCATCTGGAAGGTCTAGAGAGTAGTGATTGATTGGGGAGCTGCATCACGGGTGGACCTGGCCAGGTGAAGCTCCCTGACAAGTGGCAGCCTCTCCGGAGACTACTAATTCCGCTGATAACATTCTATGCAAATAACCGGCTGAGTGCCATGGGCAGAAAACATTGACACATACCTGCCAGAGGCCTATTCTGGGTCTGAAGAGTCCACCCTGGTCTCCAGCAACTCATCATCTCAGCACACACTTTGCCTGCACGCATGGAAACCGCCTCTCTCCACGAATGTCTTCACCTGCTAGGAAACACACGATGTCACTCAGCCAAAGGAGAGCACAGGCAAAGTCAACTGAAGCCCCCATTTTCAAGATTTTGCCCTCTGCTGCTCCACAGCCTCCGGCGGCACACTGCATGTGCGTCACTTCTCGGTAGACAAGGCCGAAATCCGGGCATCCAGGGCCCCAGCCGTCCACAGTCTACAGATGGCGGCATATGGATCACCTCTTTGCCTCGTACAGCAGGGAGGCCTGGGCCCTAGACTGGCTCCGCTAGAGCTCCACGACCTCAGCTATTTTCCCTGACCTTTGACCCGTGCCCTCGTGAGTGTGTCATCTCTACTTCCACTTCTCTTCCCACCACACTGAATCCGCCACCTGCGGATACCTGAGCGTGGACATCAACATCTATCACTGGCTGCAGTGTCACAGGTCACTAGGTGTCTAGGCTCAGGCTGACCTTGGCTGTCTTCTGCCCAGGCAAGGAGCCTAATCCTTCCAAGGAAATCAGGACACGTGCTCACTGGCCGACATCCTTTCTTTCATCCACACAGCGGTCTAGATGAGGGGAAAGAGGCCAGGTAGGCCAGGTGAAGGCTGAGTGTGGGGCCTAGGGCTTCTTTCGCAATCACCATGGTGACAGCCACCGCAAGGCTGGGCGGAACTTCTGACGGGGACGAGTCACAAACACTGAGCCAATAGGAGAGGTCCAGCCTAACCGGCCAGTTCCACAGAGCCCTCCATTTTACCCATGGACAGACAACGGCCCCTTGCGTCTTTGGCCACAAAATCGAGGGCACCCAGGGAATAACTTCACAGTAGGCAACCCCTGATGTGAACACGTTCGACACACCGGGACAGCAGGCAGGTACCTCTTTTCCACTTACGCTAGGATATCACTAGGCAAGGCGCCCTTCCTCAGCATCTCTGGCCTCTCTGTATGTGTTCACTCAGAGGAATCTCTTCGTTCTACCCCTGAGACACATCACAAGTATGAGGGGCCTGAGAGAGAGCCTAGAGATGGAACGGGGGAGGGTTCCGGCTGTACTGCTTCCCCGTGGGTAGAAAATAGCAGGTAGTCTCTCTGGAAGGTCTTAGCTTCTGTTGACTGACACGCACAATACAGTAGGGGCGGACCCTGGCCAGGTGGAGCTTGTGGGCAGATGCAACCTCTCCGGCGACGAATAATTGCGCTGCTGCTTTGTATGGTGAAAACCTCCCCCCGCCAAGGGGGGTGGGTAGAGAACATTGACCCACACCCGCCAGGGGCCTTTCCTGGGACTAAAGATCCCAACATGGTCTCAACGTCGTCACCCACTCAACACGCACCTTCCCTGCGCACGTAATCCTGCCTTTCTCCGTCAGGGCCCTATCCTACCAGGAAAAAAAGCAAGCTGCTCAAAAAGGCCCATACCAGGGTAATCGAGGAAACACTGCCAGTTCCCCAATTTTTGCTGTCTACATGTCCCCGCCTTCGGTGCAAGGCTGCCTATGTGGCCGGGCTCCGAAGGCAAGGCCGAAATCCTGGCAGCCTGGGCCCCAGCAGTGCAATGGTTGATGGACGTGGGGACACGGATGACCTGTTCGCCACATCCTTGGGCCCTTCACTGGCTCGCTATTCAGCTCCACGACGTCCACTACTGGCCCTGGCCTTTGCTTTGGCTGGTGCCCAATTAAACGTGTGCTCCGGAGCGATCTTTCTCCACCCATCACTAGCATTCTGCCACCAGGGGATATGTGAGTGTGGGAGTCAGCATTTGTCACTGGCAGCAGTGTCACAAGTCACTAGACTTCCAGCTACCCGCTGACCTAGGCTGCCTTCTGCCCCAGGCAAGGTCCCGAATCCTTTATCCCAGATGCTGACACCTGGGCACTGGCGGACATTGATTTTTATCAACACAGAGGTCTGAGTGAGGGTCAGAGGGCCAGGTAGGTGAAGTCAAGGCCAGGTGGGCGGGGCTAAGGCTTCTTTGCCATCACCATAGAGACAGTCCCCCCACCGCAAGAGTGGGCGGAGCTTGGGATGGGCCTGCTGACAAGACTGAGCCAATGGCAGAGATCCGGCCCGCCAGGCAGATGACACAGGGCCCTCCATTGTGACCTATGACCCCTAGTGGCCACAGGATTTGAGCACACCCCGGGAAAGGCTACGCAGGCACAAGGGAGCCCCTGGTGCGGACTGCTTCAGGGCATTGGCAGAGCACGCCAGGTACCTCTTTCCCACTTTCCTGAGGATATCAGTAGGCAAGGCATCCCCACTCAGCATCTCTTGCCTCTCTCTGTCTCTCTCTGCTTGTCTTCGTTCTCTGAAATCTCTTCCTTCTCCCCCTTGTCACTTCACACCTTGGAGTGCCTGACACAGGGCCTTGAGACGAAAGAACAAAGGGGGAAGGCCTCTGGCTCTACTGCTTGCCCATGGGGAGAAAAGTTCTGGTAGTCCATCTGGAAGGTCTAGAGAGTAGTGATTGATTGGGGAGCTACATCACGGGTGGACCTGGCCAGGTGAAGCTCCCTGACAAGTGGCAGCCTCTCCGGAGACTACTAATTCCGCTGATAACATTCTATGCAAATAACCGGCTGAGTGCCATGGGCAGAAAACATTGACACATACCTGCCAGAGGCCTATTCTGGGTCTGAAGAGTCCACCCTGGTCTCCAGCAACTCATCATCTCAGCACACACTTTGCCTGCACGCATGGAAACCGCCTCTCTCCACGAATGTCTTCACCTGCTAGGAAACACACGATGTCACTCAGCCAAAGGAGAGCACAGGCAAAGTCAACTGAAGCCCCCATTTTCAAGATTTTGCCCTCTGCTGCTCTACAGCCTCCGGCGGCACACTGCATGTGCGTCACTTCTCGGTAGACAAGGCCGAAATCCGGGCATCCAGGGCCCCAGCCGTCCACAGTCTACGGATGGCGGCATATGGATCACCTCTTTGCCTCGTACAGCAGGGAGGCCTGGGCCCTAGACTGGCTCCGCTAGAGCTCCACGACCTCAGCTATTTTCCCTGACCTTTGACCCGTGCCCTCGTGAGTGTGTCATCTCTACTTCCACTTCTCTTCCCACCACACTGAATCCGCCACCTGCGGATACCTGAGCGTGGACATCAACATCTATCACTGGCTGCAGTGTCACAGGTCACTAGGTGTCTAGGCTCAGGCTGACCTTGGCTGTCTTCTGCCCAGGCAAGGAGCCTAATCCTTCCAAGGAAATCAGGACACGTGCTCACTGGCCGACATCCTTTCTTTCATCCACACAGCGGTCTAGATGAGGGGAAAGAGGCCAGGTAGGCCAGGTGAAGGCTGAGTGTGGGGCCTAGGGCTTCTTTCCCAATCACCATGGTGACAGCCACCGCAAGGCTGGGCGGAACTTCTGACGGGGACGAGTCACAAACACTGAGCCAATAGGAGAGGTCCAGCCTAACCGGCCAGTTCCGCAGAGCCCTCCATTTTACCCATGGACAGACAACGGCCCCTTGCGTCTTTGGACACAAAATCGAGGGCACCCAGGGAATAACTTCACAGTAGGCAACCCCTGATGTGAACACGTTCGACACACCGGGACAGCAGGCAGGTACCTCTTTTCCACTTACGCTAGGATATCACTAGGCAAGGCGCCCTTCCTCAGCATCTGTGGCCTCTCTGTATGTGTTCACTCAGAGGAATCTCTTCGTTCTACCCCTGAGACACATCACAAGTATGAGGGGCCTGAGAGAGAGCCTAGACATGGAACGGGGGAGGGTTCCTGCTGTACTGCTTCCCCGTGGGTAGAAAATAGCAGGTAGTCTCTCTGGAAGGTCTTAGCTTCTGTTGACTGACACGCGCAATACAGTAGGGGCGGACCCTGGCCAGGTGGAGCTTGTGGGCAGATGCAACCTCTCCGGCGACGAATAATTGCGCTGCTGCTTTGTATGGTGAAAACCTCCCCCCGCCAAGGGGGATGGGTAGAGAACATTGACCCACACCCGCCAGGGGCCTTTCTTGGGACTAAAGATCCCAACATGGTCTCAACGTCGTCACCCACTCAACACGCAACTTTCCTGCACACGTAATCCTGCCATTCTCCGTCAGGGCCCTATCCTACCAGGAAAAAAAGCAAGCTGCTCAAAAAGGCCCATGCCAGGGAAATCGAGGAAACACTGCCAGTTCCCCAATTTTTGCTGTCTACATGTCCCCGCCTTCGGTGCAAGGCTGCCTATGTGGCCGGGCTCCGAAGGCAAGGCCGAAATCCTGGCAGCCTGGGCCCCAGCAGTGCAATGGTTGATGGACGTGGGGACACGGATGACCTGTTCGCCACATCCTTGGGCCCTTCACTGGCTCGCCATTCAGCTCCACGACGTCCACTACGGGCCCTGGCCTTTGCTTTGGCTGGTGCCCCATTAAACGTGTGCTCCGGAGCGATCTTTCTCCACCAATCACTAGCATTCTGCCACCAGGGGATATGTGAGTGTGGGAGTCACCATTTGTCAGTGGCAGCAGTGTCACAAGTCACTAGACTTCCAGCTACCCGCTGACCTAGGCTGCCTTCTGCCCCAGGCAAGGTCCCGAATCCTTTATCCCAGATGCTGACACCTGGGCACTGGCGGACATTGATTTTTATCAACACAGAGGTCTGAGTGAGGGTCAGAGGGCCAGGTAGGTGAAGTCAAGGCCAGGTGGGCGGGGCTAAGGCTTCTTTGCCATCACCATAGAGACAGTCCCCCCACCGCAAGAGTGGGCGGAGCTTGGGATGGGCCTGCTGACAAGACTGAGCCAATGGCAGAGATCCGGCCCGCCAGGCAGATGACACAGGGCCCTCCATTGTGACCTATGACCCCTAGTGGCCACAGGATTTGAGCACACCCTGGGAAAGGCTACGCAGGCACAAGGGAGCCCCTGGTGCGGACTGCTTCAGGGCATTGGCAGAGCACGCCAGGTACCTCTTTCCCACTTTCCTGAGGATATCAGTAGGCAAGGCATCCCCACTCAGCATCTCTTGCCTCTCTCTGTCTCTCTCTGCTTGTCTTCGTTCTCTGAAATCTCTTCCTTCTCCCCCTTGTCACTTCACACCTTGGAGTGCCTGACACAGGGCCTTGAGACGAAAGAACAAAGGGGGAAGGCCTCTGGCTCTACTGCTTGCCCATGGGGAGAGAAGTTCTGGTAGTCCATCTGGAAGGTCCAGAGAGTAGTGATTGATTGGGGAGCTACATCACGGGCGGACCTGGCCAGGTGAAGCTCCCTGACAAGTGGCAGCCTCTCCGGAGACTACTAATTCCGCTGATAACATTCTATGCAAATAACCAGCTGAGTGCCATGGGCAGAAAACATTGACACATACCTGCCAGAGGCCTATTCTGGGTCTGAAGAGTCCACCCTGGTCTCCAGCAACTCATCATCTCAGCACACACTTTGCCTGCACGCATGGAAACCGCCTCTCTCCACGAATGTCTTCACCTGCTAGGAAACACACGATGTCACTCAGCCAAAGGAGAGCACAGGCAAAGTCAACTGAAGACCCCGTTTTCAAGATTTTGCCCTCTGCTGCTCCACAGCCTCCGGCGGCACACTGCATGTGCGTCACTTCTCGGTAGACAAGGCCGAAATCCGGGCATCCAGGGCCCCAGCCGTCCACAGTCTACGGATGGCGGCATATGGATCACCTCTTTGCCTCGTACAGCAGGGAGGCCTGGGCCCTAGACTGGCTCCGCTAGAGCTCCACAATCTCAGCTATTTTCCCTGACCTTTGACCCGTGCCCTCGTGAGTGTGTCATCTCTACTTCCACTTCTCTTCCCACCACACTGAATCCGCCACCTGCGGATACCTGAGCGTGGACATCAACATCTATCACTGGCTGCAGTGTCACAGGTCACTAGGTGTCTAGGCTCAGGCTGACCTTGGCTGTCTTCTGCCCAGGCAAGGAGCCTAATCCTTCCAAGGAAATCAGGACACGTGCTCACTGGCCGACATCCTTTCTTTCATCCACACAGCGGTCTAGATGAGGGGAAAGAGGCCAGGTAGGCCAGGTGAAGGCTGAGTGTGGGGCCTAAGACTTCTTTCCCAATCACCATGGTGACAGCCACCGCAAGGCTGGGCGGAACTTCTGACGGGGACGAGTCACAAACACTCAGCCAATAGGAGAGGTCCAGCCTAACCGGCCAGTTCCGCAGAGCCCTCCATTTTACCCATGGACAGACAACGGCCCCTTGCGTCTTTGGACACAAAATCGAGGGCACCCAGGGAATAACTTCACAGTAGGCAACCCCTGATGTGAACATGTTCGACACACCGGGACAGCAGGCAGGTACCTCTTTTCCACTTACGCTAGGATATCACTAGGCAAGGCGCCCTTCCTCAGCATCTGTGGCCTCTCTGTATGTGTTCACTCAGAGGAATCTCTTCGTTCTACCCCTGAGACACATCACAAGTATGAGGGGCCTGAGAGAGAGCCTAGACATGGAACGGGGGAGGGTTCCGGCTGTACTGCTTCCCCGTGGGTAGAAAATAGCAGGTAGTCTCTCTGGAAGGTCTTAGCTTCTGTTGACTGACACGCGCAATACAGTAGGGGCGGACCCTGGCCAAGTGGAGCTTGTGGGCAGATGCAACCTCTCCGGCGACGAATAATTGCGCTGCTGCTTTGTATGGTGAAAACCTCCCCCCGCCAAGGGGGATGGGTAGAGAACATTGACCCACACCCGCCAGGGGCCTTTCTTGGGACTAAAGATCCCAACATGGTCTCAACGTCGTCACCCACTCAACACGCAACTTTCCTGCACACGTAATCCTGCCTTTCTCCGTCAGGGCCCTATCCTACCAGGAAAAAAAGCAAGCCGCTCAAAAAGGCCCATGCCAGGGAAATCGAGGAAACACTGCCAGTTCCCCAATTTTTGCTGTCTACATGTCCCCGCCTTCGGTGCAAGGCTGCCTATGTGGCCGGGCTCCGAAGGCAAGGCCGAAATCCTGGCAGCCTGGGCCCCAGCAGTGCAATGGTTGATGGACGTGGGGACACGGATGACCTGTTCGCCACATCCTTGGGCCCTTCACTGGCTCGCCATTCAGCTCCACGACGTCCACTACTGGCCCTGGCCTTTGCTTTGGCTGGTGCCCCATTAAACGTGTGCTCCGGAGCGATCTTTCTCCACCCATCACTAGCATTCTGCCACCAGGGGATATGTGAGTGTGGGAGTCAGCATTTGTCACTGGCAGCAGTGTCACAAGTCACTAGACTTCCAGCTACCCGCTGACCTAGGCTGCCTTCTGCCCCAGGCAAGGTCCCGAATCCTTTATCCCAGATGCTGACACCTGGGCACTGGCGGACATTGATTTTTATCAACACAGAGGTCTGAGTGAGGGTCAGAGGGCCAGGTAGGTGAAGTCAAGGCCAGGTGGGCGGGGCTAAGGCTTCTTTGCCATCACCATAGAGACAGTCCCCCCACCGCAAGAGTGGGCGGAGCTTGGGATGGGCCTGCTGACAAGACTGAGCCAATGGCAGAGATCCGGCCCGCCAGGCAGATGACACAGGGCCCTCCATTGTGACCTATGACCCCTAGTGGCCACAGGATTTGAGCACACCCCGGGAAAGGCTACGCAGGCACAAGGGAGCCCCTGGTGCGGACTGCTTCAGGGCATTGGCAGAGCACGCCAGGTACCTCTTTCCCACTTTCCTGAGGATATCAGTAGGCAAGGCATCCCCACTCAGCATCTCTTGCCTCTCTCTGTCTCTCTCTGCTTGTCTTCGTTCTCTGAAATCTCTTCCTTCTCCCCCTTGTCACTTCACACCTTGGAGTGCCTGACACAGGGCCTTGAGACGAAAGAACAAAGGGGGAAGGCCTCTGGCTCTACTGCTTGCCCATGGGGAGAAAAGTTCTGGTAGTCCATCTGGAAGGTCTAGAGAGTAGTGATTGATTGGGGAGCTACATCACGGGCGGACCTGGCCAGGTGAAGCTCCCTGACAAGTGGCAGCCTCTCCGGAGACTACTAATTCCGCTGATAACATTCTATGCAAATAACCGGCTGAGTGCCATGGGCAGAAAACATTGACACATACCTGCCAGAGGCCTATTCTGGGTCTGAAGAGTCCACCCTGGTCTCCAGCAACTCATCATCTCAGCACACACTTTGCCTGCACGCATGGAAACCGCCTCTCTCCACGAATGTCTTCACCTGCTAGGAAACACACGATGTCACTCAGCCAAAGGAGAGCACAGGCAAAGTCAACTGAAGCCCCCATTTTCAAGATTTTGCCCTCTGCTGCTCTACAGCCTCCGGCGGCACACTGCATGTGCGTCACTTCTCGGTAGACAAGGCCGAAATCCGGGCATCCAGGGCCCCAGCCGTCCACAGTCTACGGATGGCGGCATATGGATCACCTCTTTGCCTCGTACAGCAGGGAGGCCTGGGCCCTAGACTGGCTCCGCTAGAGCTCCACGAGCTCAGCTATTTTCCCTGACCTTTGACCCGTGCCCTCGTGAGTGTGTCATCTCTACTTCCACTTCTCTTCCCACCACACTGAATCCGCCACCTGCGGATACCTGAGCGTGGACATCAACATCTATCACTGGCTGCAGTGTCACAGGTCACTAGGTGTCTAGGCTCAGGCTGACCTTGGCTGTCTTCTGCCCAGGCAAGGAGCCTAATCCTTCCAAGGAAATCAGGACACGTGCTCACTGGCCGACATCCTTTCTTTCATCCACACAGCGGTCTAGATGAGGGGAAAGAGGCCAGGTAGGCCAGGTGAAGGCTGAGTGTGGGGCCTAGGGCTTCTTTCCCAATCACCATGGTGACAGCCACCGCAAGGCTGGGCGGAACTTCTGACGGGGACGAGTCACAAACACTGAGCCAATAGGAGAGGTCCAGCCTAACCGGCCAGTTCCGCAGAGCCCTCCATTTTACCCATGGACAGACAACGGCCCCTTGCGTCTTTGGCCACAAAATCGAGGGCACCCAGGGAATAACTTCACAGTAGGCAACCCCTGATGTGAACACGTTCGACACACCGGGACAGCAGGCAGGTACCTCTTTTCCACTTACGCTAGGATATCACTAGGCAAGGCGCCCTTCCTCAGCATCTGTGGCCTCTCTGTATGTGTTCACTCAGAGGAATCTCTTCGTTCTACCCCTGAGACACATCACAAGTATGAGGGGCCTGAGAGAGAGCCTAGACATGGAACGGGGGAGGGTTCCTGCTGTACTGCTTCCCCGTGGGTAGAAAATAGCAGGTAGTCTCTCTGGAAGGTCTTAGCTTCTGTTGACTGACACGCGCAATACAGTAGGGGCGGACCCTGGCCAGGTGGAGCTTGTGGGCAGATGCAACCTCTCCGGCGACGAATAATTGCGCTGCTGCTTTGTATGGTGAAAACCTCCCCCCGCCAAGGGGGATGGGTAGAGAACATTGACCCACACCCGCCAGGGGCCTTTCTTGGGACTAAAGATCCCAACATGGTCTCAACGTCGTCACCCACTCAACACGCAACTTTCCTGCACACGTAATCCTGCCATTCTCCGTCAGGGCCCTATCCTACCAGGAAAAAAAGCAAGCTGCTCAAAAAGGCCCATGCCAGGGAAATCGAGGAAACACTGCCAGTTCCCCAATTTTTGCTGTCTACATGTCCCCGCCTTCGGTGCAAGGCTGCCTATGTGGCCGGGCTCCGAAGGCAAGGCCGAAATCCTGGCAGCCTGGGCCCCAGCAGTGCAATGGTTGATGGACGTGGGGACACGGATGACCTGTTCGCCACATCCTTGGGCCCTTCACTGGCTCGCCATTCAGCTCCACGACGTCCACTACGGGCCCTGGCCTTTGCTTTGGCTGGTGCCCCATTAAACGTGTGCTCCGGAGCGATCTTTCTCCACCAATCACTAGCATTCTGCCACCAGGGGATATGTGAGTGTGGGAGTCACCATTTGTCAGTGGCAGCAGTGTCACAAGTCACTAGACTTCCAGCTACCCGCTGACCTAGGCTGCCTTCTGCCCCAGGCAAGGTCCCGAATCCTTTATCCCAGATGCTGACACCTGGGCACTGGCGGACATTGATTTTTATCAACACAGAGGTCTGAGTGAGGGTCAGAGGGCCAGGTAGGTGAAGTCAAGGCCAGGTGGGCGGGGCTAAGGCTTCTTTGCCATCACCATAGAGACAGTCCCCCCACCGCAAGAGTGGGCGGAGCTTGGGATGGGCCTGCTGACAAGACTGAGCCAATGGCAGAGATCCGGCCCGCCAGGCAGATGACACAGGGCCCTCCATTGTGACCTATGACCCCTAGTGGCCACAGGATTTGAGCACACCCTGGGAAAGGCTACGCAGGCACAAGGGAGCCCCTGGTGCGGACTGCTTCAGGGCATTGGCAGAGCACGCCAGGTACCTCTTTCCCACTTTCCTGAGGATATCAGTAGGCAAGGCATCCCCACTCAGCATCTCTTGCCTCTCTCTGTCTCTCTCTGCTTGTCTTCGTTCTCTGAAATCTCTTCCTTCTCCCCCTTGTCACTTCACACCTTGGAGTGCCTGACACAGGGCCTTGAGACGAAAGAACAAAGGGGGAAGGCCTCTGGCTCTACTGCTTGCCCATGGGGAGAGAAGTTCTGGTAGTCCATCTGGAAGGTCCAGAGAGTAGTGATTGATTGGGGAGCTACATCACGGGCGGACCTGGCCAGGTGAAGCTCCCTGACAAGTGGCAGCCTCTCCGGAGACTACTAATTCCGCTGATAACATTCTATGCAAATAACCAGCTGAGTGCCATGGGCAGAAAACATTGACACATACCTGCCAGAGGCCTATTCTGGGTCTGAAGAGTCCACCCTGGTCTCCAGCAACTCATCATCTCAGCACACACTTTGCCTGCACGCATGGAAACCGCCTCTCTCCACGAATGTCTTCACCTGCTAGGAAACACACGATGTCACTCAGCCAAAGGAGAGCACAGGCAAAGTCAACTGAAGACCCCGTTTTCAAGATTTTGCCCTCTGCTGCTCCACAGCCTCCGGCGGCACACTGCATGTGCGTCACTTCTCGGTAGACAAGGCCGAAATCCGGGCATCCAGGGCCCCAGCCGTCCACAGTCTACGGATGGCGGCATATGGATCACCTCTTTGCCTCGTACAGCAGGGAGGCCTGGGCCCTAGACTGGCTCCGCTAGAGCTCCACAATCTCAGCTATTTTCCCTGACCTTTGACCCGTGCCCTCGTGAGTGTGTCATCTCTACTTCCACTTCTCTTCCCACCACACTGAATCCGCCACCTGCGGATACCTGAGCGTGGACATCAACATCTATCACTGGCTGCAGTGTCACAGGTCACTAGGTGTCTAGGCTCAGGCTGACCTTGGCTGTCTTCTGCCCAGGCAAGGAGCCTAATCCTTCCAAGGAAATCAGGACACGTGCTCACTGGCCGACATCCTTTCTTTCATCCACACAGCGGTCTAGATGAGGGGAAAGAGGCCAGGTAGGCCAGGTGAAGGCTGAGTGTGGGGCCTAAGACTTCTTTCCCAATCACCATGGTGACAGCCACCGCAAGGCTGGGCGGAACTTCTGACGGGGACGAGTCACAAACACTCAGCCAATAGGAGAGGTCCAGCCTAACCGGCCAGTTCCGCAGAGCCCTCCATTTTACCCATGGACAGACAACGGCCCCTTGCGTCTTTGGACACAAAATCGAGGGCACCCAGGGAATAACTTCACAGTAGGCAACCCCTGATGTGAACATGTTCGACACACCGGGACAGCAGGCAGGTACCTCTTTTCCACTTACGCTAGGATATCACTAGGCAAGGCGCCCTTCCTCAGCATCTGTGGCCTCTCTGTATGTGTTCACTCAGAGGAATCTCTTCGTTCTACCCCTGAGACACATCACAAGTATGAGGGGCCTGAGAGAGAGCCTAGACATGGAACGGGGGAGGGTTCCGGCTGTACTGCTTCCCCGTGGGTAGAAAATAGCAGGTAGTCTCTCTGGAAGGTCTTAGCTTCTGTTGACTGACACGCGCAATACAGTAGGGGCGGACCCTGGCCAAGTGGAGCTTGTGGGCAGATGCAACCTCTCCGGCGACGAATAATTGCGCTGCTGCTTTGTATGGTGAAAACCTCCCCCCGCCAAGGGGGATGGGTAGAGAACATTGACCCACACCCGCCAGGGGCCTTTCTTGGGACTAAAGATCCCAACATGGTCTCAACGTCGTCACCCACTCAACACGCAACTTTCCTGCACACGTAATCCTGCCTTTCTCCGTCAGGGCCCTATCCTACCAGGAAAAAAAGCAAGCCGCTCAAAAAGGCCCATGCCAGGGAAATCGAGGAAACACTGCCAGTTCCCCAATTTTTGCTGTCTACATGTCCCCGCCTTCGGTGCAAGGCTGCCTATGTGGCCGGGCTCCGAAGGCAAGGCCGAAATCCTGGCAGCCTGGGCCCCAGCAGTGCAATGGTTGATGGACGTGGGGACACGGATGACCTGTTCGCCACATCCTTGGGCCCTTCACTGGCTCGCCATTCAGCTCCACGACGTCCACTACTGGCCCTGGCCTTTGCTTTGGCTGGTGCCCCATTAAACGTGTGCTCCGGAGCGATCTTTCTCCACCCATCACTAGCATTCTGCCACCAGGGGATATGTGAGTGTGGGAGTCAGCATTTGTCACTGGCAGCAGTGTCACAAGTCACTAGACTTCCAGCTACCCGCTGACCTAGGCTGCCTTCTGCCCCAGGCAAGGTCCCGAATCCTTTATCCCAGATGCTGACACCTGGGCACTGGCGGACATTGATTTTTATCAACACAGAGGTCTGAGTGAGGGTCAGAGGGCCAGGTAGGTGAAGTCAAGGCCAGGTGGGCGGGGCTAAGGCTTCTTTGCCATCACCATAGAGACAGTCCCCCCACCGCAAGAGTGGGCGGAGCTTGGGATGGGCCTGCTGACAAGACTGAGCCAATGGCAGAGATCCGGCCCGCCAGGCAGATGACACAGGGCCCTCCATTGTGACCTATGACCCCTAGTGGCCACAGGATTTGAGCACACCCCGGGAAAGGCTACGCAGGCACAAGGGAGCCCCTGGTGCGGACTGCTTCAGGGCATTGGCAGAGCACGCCAGGTACCTCTTTCCCACTTTCCTGAGGATATCAGTAGGCAAGGCATCCCCACTCAGCATCTCTTGCCTCTCTCTGTCTCTCTCTGCTTGTCTTCGTTCTCTGAAATCTCTTCCTTCTCCCCCTTGTCACTTCACACCTTGGAGTGCCTGACACAGGGCCTTGAGACGAAAGAACAAAGGGGGAAGGCCTCTGGCTCTACTGCTTGCCCATGGGGAGAGAAGTTCTGGTAGTCCATCTGGAAGGTCCAGAGAGTAGTGATTGATTGGGGAGCTACATCACGGGCGGACCTGGCCAGGTGAAGCTCCCTGACAAGTGGCAGCCTCTCCGGAGACTACTAATTCCGCTGATAACATTCTATGCAAATAACCAGCTGAGTGCCATGGGCAGAAAACATTGACACATACCTGCCAGAGGCCTATTCTGGGTCTGAAGAGTCCACCCTGGTCTCCAGCAACTCATCATCTCAGCACACACTTTGCCTGCACGCATGGAAACCGCCTCTCTCCACGAATGTCTTCACCTGCTAGGAAACACACGATGTCACTCAGCCAAAGGAGAGCACAGGCAAAGTCAACTGAAGCCCCCGTTTTCAAGATTTTGCCCTCTGCTGCTCTACAGCCTCCGGCGGCACACTGCATGTGCGTCACTTCTCGGTAGACAAGGCCGAAATCCGGGCATCCAGGGCCCCAGCCGTCCACAGTCTACGGATGGCGGCATATGGATCACCTCTTTGCCTCGTACAGCAGGGAGGCCTGGGCCCTAGACTGGCTCCGCTAGAGCTCCACAACCTCAGCTATTTTCCCTGACCTTTGACCCGTGCCCTCGTGAGTGTGTCATCTCTACTTCCACTTCTCTTCCCACCACACTGAATCCGCCACCTGCGGATACCTGAGCGTGGACATCAACATCTATCACTGGCTGCAGTGTCACAGGTCACTAGGTGTCTAGGCTCAGGCTGACCTTGGCTGTCTTCTGCCCAGGCAAGGAGCCTAATCCTTCCAAGGAAATCAGGACACGTGCTCACTGGCCGACATCCTTTCTTTCATCCACACAGCGGTCTAGATGAGGGGAAAGAGGCCAGGTAGGCCAGGTGAAGGCTGAGTGTGGGGCCTAAGACTTCTTTCCCAATCACCATGGTGACAGCCACCGCAAGGCTGGGCGGAACTTCTGACGGGGACGAGTCACAAACACTCAGCCAATAGGAGAGGTCCAGCCTAACCGGCCAGTTCCGCAGAGCCCTCCATTTTACCCATGGACAGACAACGGCCCCTTGCGTCTTTGGACACAAAATCGAGGGCACCCAGGGAATAACTTCACAGTAGGCAACCCCTGATGTGAACATGTTCGACACACCGGGACAGCAGGCAGGTACCTCTTTTCCACTTACGCTAGGATATCACTAGGCAAGGCGCCCTTCCTCAGCATCTGTGGCCTCTCTGTATGTGTTCACTCAGAGGAATCTCTTCGTTCTACCCCTGAGACACATCACAAGTATGAGGGGCCTGAGAGAGAGCCTAGACATGGAACGGGGGAGGGTTCCGGCTGTACTGCTTCCCCGTGGGTAGAAAATAGCAGGTAGTCTCTCTGGAAGGTCTTAGCTTCTGTTGACTGACACGCGCAATACAGTAGGGGCGGACCCTGGCCAGGTGGAGCTTGTGGGCAGATGCAACCTCTCCGGCGACGAATAATTGCGCTGCTGCTTTGTATGGTGAAAACCTCCCCCCGCCAAGGGGGATGGGTAGAGAACATTGACCCACACCCGCCAGGGGCCTTTCTTGGGACTAAAGATCCCAACATGGTCTCAACGTCGTCACCCACTCAACACGCAACTTTCCTGCACACGTAATCCTGCCTTTCTCCGTCAGGGCCCTATCCTACCAGGAAAAAAAGCAAGCCGCTCAAAAAGGCCCATGCCAGGGAAATCGAGGAAACACTGCCAGTTCCCCAATTTTTGCTGTCTACATGTCCCCGCCTTCGGTGCAAGGCTGCCTATGTGGCCGGGCTCCGAAGGCAAGGCCGAAATCCTGGCAGCCTGGGCCCCAGCAGTGCAATGGTTGATGGACGTGGGGACACGGATGACCTGTTCGCCACATCCTTGGGCCCTTCACTGGCTCGCCATTCAGCTCCACGACGTCCACTACTGGCCCTGGCCTTTGCTTTGGCTGGTGCCCCATTAAACGTGTGCTCCGGAGCGATCTTTCTCCACCCATCACTAGCATTCTGCCACCAGGGGATATGTGAGTGTGGGAGTCAGCATTTGTCACTGGCAGCAGTGTCACAAGTCACTAGACTTCCAGCTACCCGCTGACCTAGGCTGCCTTCTGCCCCAGGCAAGGTCCCGAATCCTTTATCCCAGATGCTGACACCTGGGCACTGGCGGACATTGATTTTTATCAACACAGAGGTCTGAGTGAGGGTCAGAGGGCCAGGTAGGTGAAGTCAAGGCCAGGTGGGCGGGGCTAAGGCTTCTTTGCCATCACCATAGAGACAGTCCCCCCACCGCAAGAGTGGGCGGAGCTTGGGATGGGCCTGCTGACAAGACTGAGCCAATGGCAGAGATCCGGCCCGCCAGGCAGATGACACAGGGCCCTCCATTGTGACCTATGACCCCTAGTGGCCACAGGATTTGAGCACACCCCGGGAAAGGCTACGCAGGCACAAGGGAGCCCCTGGTGCGGACTGCTTCAGGGCATTGGCAGAGCACGCCAGGTACCTCTTTCCCACTTTCCTGAGGATATCAGTAGGCAAGGCATCCCCACTCAGCATCTCTTGCCTCTCTCTGTCTCTCTCTGCTTGTCTTCGTTCTCTGAAATCTCTTCCTTCTCCCCCTTGTCACTTCACACCTTGGAGTGCCTGACACAGGGCCTTGAGATGAAAGAACAAAGGGGGAAGGCCTCTGGCTCTACTGCTTGCCCATGGGGAGAGAAGTTCTGGTAGTCCATCTGGAAGGTCCAGAGAGTAGTGATTGATTGGGGAGCTACATCACGGGCGGACCTGGCCAGGTGAAGCTCCCTGACAAGTGGCAGCCTCTCCGGAGACTACTAATTCCGCTGATAACATTCTATGCAAATAACCAGCTGAGTGCCATGGGCAGAAAACATTGACACATACCTGCCAGAGGCCTATTCTGGGTCTGAAGAGTCCACCCTGGTCTCCAGCAACTCATCATCTCAGCACACACTTTGCCTGCACGCATGGAAACCGCCTCTCTCCACGAATGTCTTCACCTGCTAGGAAACACACGATGTCACTCAGCCAAAGGAGAGCACAGGCAAAGTCAACTGAAGACCCCGTTTTCAAGATTTTGCCCTCTGCTGCTCCACAGCCTCCGGCGGCACACTGCATGTGCGTCACTTCTCGGTAGACAAGGCCGAAATCCGGACATGCAGGGCCCCAGCCGTCCACAGTCTACGGATGGCGGCATATGGATCACCTCTTTGCCTCGTACAGCAGGGAGGCCTGGGCCCTAGACTGGCTCCGCTAGAGCTCCACAACCTCAGCTATTTTCCCTGACCTTTGACCCGTGCCCTCGTGAGTGTGTCATCTCTACTTCCACTTCTCTTCCCACCACACTGAATCCGCCACCTGCGGATACCTGAGCGTGGACATCAACATCTATCACTGGCTGCAGTGTCACAGGTCACTAGGTGTCTAGGCTCAGGCTGACCTTGGCTGTCTTCTGCCCAGGCAAGGAGCCTAATCCTTCCAAGGAAATCAGGACACGTGCTCACTGGCCGACATCCTTTCTTTCATCCACACAGCGGTCTAGATGAGGGGAAAGAGGCCAGGTAGGCCAGGTGAAGGCTGAGTGTGGGGCCTAAGGCTTCTTTCCCAATCACCATGGTGACAGCCACCGCAAGGCTGGGCGGAACTTCTGACGGGGACGAGTCACAAACACTCAGCCAATAGGAGAGGTCCAGCCTAACCGGCCAGTTCCGCAGAGCCCTCCATTTTACCCATGGACAGACAACGGCCCCTTGCGTCTTTGGCCACAAAATCGAGGGCACCCAGGGAATAACTTCACAGTAGGCAACCCCTGATGTGAACACGTTCGACACACCGGGACAGCAGGCAGGTACCTCTTTTCCACTTACGCTAGGATATCACTAGGCAAGGCGCCCTTCCTCAGCATCTGTGGCCTCTCTGTATGTGTTCACTCAGAGGAATCTCTTCGTTCTACCCCTGAGACACATCACAAGTATGAGGGGCCTGAGAGAGAGCCTAGACATGGAACGGGGGAGGGTTCCGGCTGTACTGCTTCCCCGTGGGTAGAAAATAGCAGGTAGTCTCTCTGGAAGGTCTTAGCTTCTGTTGACTGACACGCGCAATACAGTAGGGGCGGACCCTGGCCAGGTGGAGCTTGTGGGCAGATGCAACCTCTCCGGCGACGAATAATTGCGCTGCTGCTTTGTATGGTGAAAACCTCCCCCCGCCAAGGGGGATGGGTAGAGAACATTGACCCACACCCGCCAGGGGCCTTTCTTGGGACTAAAGATCCCAACATGGTCTCAACGTCGTCACCCACTCAACACGCAACTTTCCTGCACACGTAATCCTGCCTTTCTCCGTCAGGGCCCTATCCTACCAGGAAAAAAAGCAAGCCGCTCAAAAAGGCCCATGCCAGGGAAATCGAGGAAACACTGCCAGTTCCCCAATTTTTGCTGTCTACATGTCCCCGCCTTCGGTGCAAGGCTGCCTATGTGTCCGGGCTCCGAAGGCAAGGCCGAAATCCTGGCAGCCTGGGCCCCAGCAGTGCAATGGTTGATGGACGTGGGGACACGGATGACCTGTTCGCCACATCCTTGGGCCCTTCACTGGCTCGCCATTCAGCTCCACGACGTCCACTACTGGCCCTGGCCTTTGCTTTGGCTGGTGCCCCATTAAACGTGTGCTCCGGAGCGATCTTTCTCCACCCATCACTAGCATTCTGCCACCAGGGGATATGTGAGTGTGGGAGTCACCATTTGTCACTGGCAGCAGTGTCACAAGTCACTAGACTTCCAGCTACCCGCTGACCTAGGCTGCCTTCTGCCCCAGGCAAGGTCCCGAATCCTTTATCCCAGATGCTGACACCTGGGCACTGGCGGACATTGATTTTTATCAACACAGAGGTCTGAGTGAGGGTCAGAGGGCCAGGTAGGTGAAGTCAAGGCCAGGTGGGCGGGGCTAAGGCTTCTTTGCCATCACCATAGAGACAGTCCCCCCACCGCAAGAGTGGGCGGAGCTTGGGATGGGCCTGCTGACAAGACTGAGCCAATGGCAGAGATCCGGCCCGCCAGGCAGATGACACAGGGCCCTCCATTGTGACCTATGACCCCTAGTGGCCACAGGATTTGAGCACACCCCGGGAAAGGCTACGCAGGCACAAGGGAGCCCCTGGTGCGGACTGCTTCAGGGCATTGGCAGAGCACGCCAGGTACCTCTTTCCCACTTTCCTGAGGATATCAGTAGGCAAGGCATCCCCACTCAGCATCTCTTGCCTCTCTCTGTCTCTCTCTGCTTGTCTTCGTTCTCTGAAATCTCTTCCTTCTCCCCCTTGTCACTTCACACCTTGGAGTGCCTGAAAGAGGGCCTAGAGACGAAAGAGCAAAGGGGGAAGGCCTCTGGCTCTACTGGTTGCCCAGGGGCAGATAAGATCTACTAGTCTACCTTTAAGGTCTAGAGAGTAGCCATCGATTGGGGAGCTACATCACGGACGGACCTGGCCAGGTGAAGCTTGCTGACATGCAGCAGCCTCTCCGGAGACTACTAATTCCGCGTATAACATTCTATGCAAATACCCGGCTGAGTGCCATGGGCAGAAAACATTGACACATACCTGCCAGAGGTCTATCCTGGGTCTGAAGAGTCCACCCTGGTCTCCAACCACTCATCATCTCAGCAGACACTTTGCCTGCACGCATGGAATCCGCCTCTCTCCACGAATGCCTTCTCCTGCTAGGAAACACAGGATGTCACTCAGCCAAAGGAGAGCACAGGCAAAGTCAACTGAAGCCCCCATTTGCAAGATTTTGCCCTCTGCTGGGCCACAGCCTCCGCTGGCACAGTGCATGTGTGTCACTTCTCCGAAGACAAGGCCGCAATCTGGGCATCCAGGGCCCCAGCAGTCCAGAGTCCAAGCATGGCGGCATATGGATCACCTCTTTGCCACGTACAGGAGGGAGGTCTGGGCCCTACACTGGCTCCGCTAGAGCTCCACGACCTCAGCTATTTTCCCTGACTTTTGGCCCGTGCCCTCGTGTGTGTGTCATCCCTAGTTACACTTCTTCTCCGACCACTCTGAATCTGCCACCTGCGGATACATGAGCATGAAAATTAACATCTGTCACTGCCTGCAGTGTCACAGGTCACTAGGTGTCTAGGCTCAGGCTGACCTTGGCTGTCTTCGGCCCAGGCAAGGAGCCTAATCCTTCAAAGGCAATGAGGACACGTGGTCATTGGCCGACATTCTTTCTTTCATCCACACAGCGGTCTAGATGAGGCTAAAGAGGCCAGGTAGGCCAGGTGAAGGCTGAGTGCGGGGCCTAAGGCTTCTTTCCCAATCACCATGGAGACAGCCACCGGAAGGCTGGCCGGAACTTCTGACGGGGACGGGTCACAAACACTGAGCCAATAGGAGAGGTGCAGCCTAACCGGCCAGTTTTGCAGAGCCCTCCATCGTACCCATGTACACACAACGGCCCGTTGTGTCTTTGGCCTCACAATGGAGGGCACCCAGGGAGTAGCTTCACTGTGGGCGTCTCTTGATGTGGAGAGGTTGGACACACTGGGACAGCAGGCAGGTATCTCTGTTCTGCTTACGCTAGAGTATCAGTAGGCAAGGCGCACTTCTTCAGCATCTATGTTCCCTCTCTGTATGTGGTCATTCAGAGAAATCTGTTCATTATACCCCTCAGACACATCACAAGTGTGAGGGACCTGGGAAACAGCCTGGAGATGAGACGGGGGAGGCTTCTGGCTAGACCGCTTCCCCATGAGCAGACAATAGCAGTTAGTCTCTCTAGAAGGTCTTAGCTTCTGTTGGTTGACATGGGCAATACAGTAGGGGCGGACCCTGGCCAGGTGGAGCTTGTGGGCAGATGCAACCTCTCTGGTGACGAATAATTCCACTGCTTCTTTGTATGGTGAAAACTCTTCGCGGCCAAGTGGACTGGGAAGAGAACATTGACTCACACCTGCCAGGGGCCTTTCCAGGGAGTCAAGATCCCAACCTGGTCTCAACATTGTCACCCTCTCAGCACACACCTTTCCTGAACACATAATCCTGCCTTTCTCCATCAGTGCCTTATCCTACTAGGAAAAAAAGCATGCCGCTCAAAAAGGCCAATGCCAGGGATATCGAGGAGACACTGCCATTTTCCAAATTTTTGCTGTTGACATATCCCCGCCTCCCCTGCAAGGCAGCGTATGTGGCCGGGCTGCGAAGGCAAAGCCGAAATCCCTGCAGCCTGGGCCCTAGCAGTACAGTGGTTTATGGACGTGGGGACACGAACGACCTGTTCGCCACATACAGGAGGGATCCTTGGGCCCACCCCTGGGTCGCCATTCAGTTCCACAACGTCCACTACTGGCCCTGGCCTTTTCCGGTTCCCACTGAACGTGTGCTTCACAGCGATGTTTCTCCACCCATCACTATTGTTCTGCCACCAGGGGATATGTGAGTGTGGGAGTCACCATTTGTCACTGGCATAGTGTCACAAGTCACTAGACTTCCAGGTTCCAGCTGACCTAGGCTTCCTTCTGCCCCAGGCACGGTCCCGAATCCTTTATCCCAGATGCTGACACCTGGGCACGGGCAGACATTCATTTTTTTCAACACAGAGGTCTGAGTGAGGGTCAGCAGTTCAGGTAGGTGAAGTGAAGGCCAGGTGGTCAAGGCTAAGGCTTGTTTGCCATCACCATGGAGACAGTCCCCACACCGCAAGAGTGGCAGAGCTTATGATTGGCCTGGTGACAAGACTGAGCCACTAGCTGAGATCCGGCCCGCCAGGCAGATGACACAGGGCCCTCCATTGTGACCTAGGACACCTAGTGGCCACAGGATTTGAGCACACCCTGGGAAAGGCTACGCAGGCACAAGGGAGCCCCTGGTGCGGACTGCTTCAGGGCATTGGCACAGCAGGCCAGGTACCTCTTTCCCACTTTCCTGAGCATATCAGTACGCAAGGCATCCCCACTCAGCATCTCTTGCCTCTCTCTGTCTCTCTCTCGATGTGTTCCTTCTCTGAAATCTCTTCCTTCTCCCCCTTGGCACTTCACACCTTGGAGTGCCTGACAGAGGGCCCAGAGACGAAAGAGCAAAGGGGGAAGGCCTCTGGCTCTACTGGTTGCCCATGGGCAGAGAAGATCTGCTAGTCTATCTGGAAGGTCTAGAGAGTAGCCATCGATTGGGGAGCTACATCATGGGCAGACCCTGGCCAGGTGAAGCTTGCTGACATGTGACAGCCTCCCCAGAGACTACTAATTCCGCTGATAACATTGTATGGAAGTACCCTGGTCAGTGCGCTGGGCAGAAAACGTTGACACATACCTGCCAGAGTCCTATCCTGGGTCCGAAAAGTTCACCCTTTTCTCCATAGACTGATCATCTCAGTACACACTTTGCCTGCACACACGGAATCCGCCTATCTCCACGAATGCCTTCTCTTGCTAGGAAACACACGATGTCACTCAGCCAAAGAGAGCACAGGCAAAGGCAAGCGAAGCCCCCATTTTCAAGTTTTTGCCCTCTGCTGCTTTACAGCCTCCGGTGGCACACTGCATGTGCGTCACTTCTCCGAAGACAAGGCCGAAATCCAGGCACCCAGGGCCCCAGCAGTCCAGAGTCTGCGGATGGTGGCATATGGATCACCTCTTTGCCATGTAGAGGACGGAGGCCTCGGCCCTACACTGGCTCCGCTAGAGCTCCATGACCTCAGCTATTTTCCCTGACCTTTGGCCCGTGCCCTCGTGGGTGTGTGATCTCTACTTCCACTTCTCCTCCGAGCACTCTGAATCTGCCACCTGAGGATACGTGAGCATGGAAATCAACATCTATCACTGGCTGCAGTGTCACAGGTCACTTGGTGTCTAGGCTCGGGCGGACCTTGGCTGTCTTCTGCCCAGGGAAGGAGCTTAATCCTTCAAAGGAAATAAGGACACATGGTCAGTGGCCGACAGCCTTTCTTTCATCCACACAGCAGTCTAGGTGAGTGTAAAGAGGCCAGGTAGGCCAGGTGAAGGCTGAGTGCGGGGCCTAAGGCTTCTTTCCCGATCACCATGGAGACAGCCACCGGAAGGCTGGCCGGAACTTCTGACGGGGACGGGTCACAAGCAGTGAGCAATAGGAGAGGTGCAGCCTAACCGGCCAGTTCCGCAGAGCCCTCCATTTTACCCATGGACACACAACAGCCCCGTGTGTTTTTCGTCACAAAATCGAGGGCACTCAGGGAATAACTTCACAGTAGTGAACCCCTGATGTGGACAGGTTCGACACACTGTGACAGCAGGCAGGTACCTCTTTTCCACTTATGCTAGGATATCAGTAGTCCAGACGCCCTTCCTCAGCATCTAATGCCCCTCCGTTTAAGTGTTTGTTCAGAGAAGTCTCTTCATTCTACCTCTGAGACACATCACATGTATGAGGGGCCTGAGATAGAGCCTGGAGATGGAACGGGGGAGGCTTCTGGCTGTACCGCTTCCCCATGGGCAGAGAATAGCAGGTAGTCTCTCTGGAATGTCTTAGCTTCTGTTGATTGACATGAGCAATACAGTAGGGTGGACCCTGGCCAGTTGGAGCTTGTGGGCAGATGCAACTTTCCAGGCCAGTAATAATTCCTCTGCTCCTTTGTCTGGTGCAACCCCCCCCCAAATGGGATGGGCAGAGAACATTGACCCACACCTGCCAGGGGCCTTTCCTGGGACAAAAGATCCCAAACTGGTCTCAACGTTATCACCCTCTCAGCAGACACCTTTCCTGCACACATAATCCTGTTTTTCTCCGTCAGTGCCTTACCCTACTGAGAAAAAAAGCATGCCGCTGAAAAAGACAATGCCAGGGAAATCGAGGAGACACTGCCATTTTGCAAATTTTTGCTGTCTCCATGTCCCCGCCTCTGGTGGAAAGCTGCCTATGTGGCTGGGATCTGAAGGCAAGGCCGAAATCCTGGCAGCCTGGGCCCCAGCAGTCCAATGGTTTATGGACGTGGGGAGACGGATGACCTGTTTGCCACATACAGAAAATGAACATTCAATATAGAACATAAAGTATGGAATAGAGAATATAGAATATAGAAAAATGTGGAATATTGAACATAGACTATAAAGTGTAGAATACGAAACATAGATTATGAAATAAAGTATAAATGACACAGAACATAGAATATATAGAATATAGAAGACAATAGAATATAGAATGTAAAATATAGAATACACAATATAGAAGAAAACAGAATATAGAAAAATATAGACTATAGAAGGACAAATGTAGAATTGGAATATAGAATACAGAAAAATATAGTATGTAAAAAGACAGAATATGGAAGAATATAGACTATAGAATACAGAATATAGAGGAATTTAAAATATGGAATGTAAAATATAGAATATGGAATAAAAAATATGCAATATAGAATATGGAAGAATATCGTATGAAGAAAAATATAGAATATAGAACATCGAATATAGAATACAGAGTATGGAATATAGAATATACAAAAATACAGAATGTAGAAAAACATCGAAGAACACAGATCATAGAATACAGAGACTTTAAAATATAGAAGATGATACAGAGAACACTGAAGATACAATACAGAATATGAAAGAACTTTGAAAATAGAAGAATATAGCATATAGAGGATTTGGAATAAAGAAGAGTACAGAATATACGTTATAGAAGAACATAGCATAAAGAATACAGAATATAGAAGAAAATAGAATATAAATTCAGAATATAGAATACAGAAGAATATAAAATGTACGATGTAGAATAGCAATTATGGAATGCAAACTATAGAAAGAAGAATATAGGAGAATATAAATTACAGAATATAGAAGATTATAAATTATACAATATACATGATTATGGAAAATACAATGTAGACTATAAAATGTAGAATATAGAAGAAAATGGAATACAGAATATACAAGAATATGGAATGTTGAATATAGTATCAAGAATATGGAATATAGAATACACAAAAATATAGTATAGGTAAAGTATAGAAAGTAGAAGATTGAACATAGAACATAGAATATAGAAAAATATAGACTGTAGAATTTAGAATACAGAATGTAGAATATAGAAGATTTTAGAATATAGAATGTAGAATATACAGTATAGAATACAGAATATGGAATATACAACCTAGACTATGGAAAAATATAGAAATAGAATATACAAGAATATAGAACATAGAAGAATATAGAATATAAAATACAGGATACAGAGTATAGAAGAATTTAGAACGTAGAATATAGAATATGGACTATAGAATAGAGAGAAATATAGTATATAGAATATAGAACATAGAAGATACAATACAGAATATAAAAGAAAAAAGAATATAGATTATAGAAGAAAACAGAACATGGAAAATATGAGAATGTAGAATATAATTATAGAAGAATATAGAATGTTGAAAAATACAGAATACAGAATATAGGAAAACATAGAGCATAAATTTAGAATATAGATGATACAGATATATGAATGCAGAATATAGAAGAATAAAGAATATAGATGACAGACTACAGAATATAGAAGATAGAACATAGAAGAAAATAAGAGTATTGACAAATATAGGGTATAGGATACACACTACTGAAGAATATAGACTACAGAAAGTAGAAGAATATAGATTACAAACTATAGAAGAATATAGAATGTAGAATAGAGAATATGGAATAGACTATACAAGAGAATATTAGATTACAGAAGAATATAGAGATTAGAAGGCAGAATATACAATAAAAATATAGAAGATAGAATACAGAATTCAGAAAAATTTAGAACATAAAATGTAGAGTATAGAAGAAAATAGAATATAAAATGTAGAATGGAGAACATGGAATATGGAATAGAGTATAGAGAAGAATAAAGAATATTGAAAAACTTAGAACATAGAATGTAGACTGTAGAATATTGAATACAGAATTTAGAATGTACAATATAGAATACAGCAGATAGAAGAATATAGATTACAAGTGAAGAATATAGAATAAGAATGTAGAAGAGTATAGAATGCAGGACATAGAAGAATATAGAATATAGAATGCAGAATGTAGAAAATAGAATAAGGAATATAGAATGTAGAATACAGAAGAATATAGTATATAAAAATATAGAATATAGAACATTGAATATGGAATATAGAATACAGAGTATGAAATAGAGAATATAGAAAAATACAGAATAGAGATAAATATAGACTATAGAATAGAGTATGTACAAAGTAGAATTCAGAATATAAAATACAGAACATAGAATATAGAGGAATATAGATTATGGAATATAGAAGATTCTGGAATATAGAATGTAGAGTTAAATATAGAATATAGGAGATGGAATATAAGAGAATATAGAATGCAGAATATAATATACAGAATATGCAATATGGAATATAGGATACAGAAAATTATAAAATATATAGACTATAGAAAAATATTGAATATAGAATACAGACAATGGAATGTAGAAAAATATAGAATACAGAATATAAAACATAGAATAAAAATACATAACAGAGAGAATAAACATTACAGAACATAGAAGATTACGGAATGTAGAATGTAAAATACAGAATATACAATATAGAAGAATATATGATACAGACTATGGAAGAATATATAGTATAGAATGTAGAATATACAATACAGAAAATTATATAGAAAAGTATAGAATATAGGAAAAACAATATGCAACACAGAGTATGGAATATAGAATATAGAAGAATATAGAACATAGAATATAGAATGTAGAACACAAAATATAAAATATGAAATAAAGCATAAAGAACACAGAATATAGAAGAATATAGATTAAAGAATATAGACGATAACGGAATATAGAATATAAAATGCAGAATATACAATATAGAAGAATATAGAATACAGAATATAGACGAATATAGAATATAGAAGGAAGAATGAAGAATATGGAATATAGAATACAGAAAAATATAGTATGTAGAAAAATATAGAACATGGAAGAATATAGAATACAGAACATAGAATGTGGAAAAATTTTAAATATACAATGCAGAAAGTAGAATATGGAACATGAAATGTGCAATATAGAATATAGAGGAATAATGTATGTAGAAAAATATAGAATATAGAACATCAAATACAGAATAGAGTATGGAATATAGAATATAGAAAAATATAGAATACAGATGAACATAGATTATAGAATGTAAAGAATTTCAAATATAGAATATGGAACATAGAACACTGAAGATAGAATACAGAATATAAAAGACCTTTGAAAATAGAAGAATATAGTGTATAGAGGATTTGGAATAAATAAGGATATAGAATATACATTATAGAAGAATATAGCATAGATAACAGAATATAGAAGAACACAGAACATATGTTTAGAATATAGAATACAGAGGAATATAAAATGTACAACGTGGAATACAGATTACAGAATGCAAAGTATAGGAAAATATAGATTATAGAATATAGAAGATTATAAATTATACAATACAGAAGATTATGGAATACAGAATGTAGAATGTAAAATACAGAATGTACGAGAATATGGAATATGGAATATAGAAGAACATAGAATGTTGAATATAGTATCAAGAATATGGAATATAGAATACATAAAAATACAGTATGTGTAAAAATATAGAAAATGGAACATTGAATATAGAACATAGAATATAGAAAAATATAGAATATAGAATACAGAATGTAGAATATAGAAGATTTTAGAATATAGAATGTAGAATACACAATATGGAATATAGAATACAGAAGAATATAGTATAGAGAAAAATATAGAATATACAACATAGAACATCAAATATAGAATAGAGAGTATGGAATATAGGAAAATATAGAATATAGAAGAACATAGAATTTAGAATGTGGAATATGGGATATAGAAGAATTTGGAATATAGAATATGGAATATACAATACAGGGTATTAATAGAGAATATAGAAAAGTATAGAATAGAGATAAATATAGACTATAGAATAGAGTATATACAAAGTACAATACAGAATATAAAATACAGAATAAAGAACATAGAATTTAGAAGAATATACATTACAGAATATAGAAGATTCTGGAATATAGAATATAGAAGATGGAATATAAGAGAATACAGAATGTAGAATATAGTTTACAGAATATGCAATATGGAATATAGAATACTGAAAATTATAAAAAAATATAGACTATAGGAAAAAACATTGAATATAGAATACAGACAATGGAATATAGAAAATTATAGAATGTAGAATACAGAATATAAAATATAGAATAAAAAATACATAATATAGAGATATACATTATAAAATACAGAAGATTATGGAATATAGAATGTAGAATGTAAAATACAGAATATACAATATAGAACAATATATGGTACAGACTATAGAAGAATATAGAATGTAGAATATAGAATACAGAAAATTATACAGAAAAATATAGAATATAGAAAAAGAACATTGAATATAGAACACAGAGTATGGAATATAGAATATAGAAAAACATACAATGTAGACTACAAAATATAGAATATGAAGTAAAGCATAAACAGCACAGAATATAGAATATAGATTATAGAATATAGAAATAATGGAATATAGAATGTAAAATACAGAATCTACAAAATAGAAGAATATAGAATTCAGAATATAGAATAATATAGAATACAGAAGGAAGAATGTAGAATATGGAATGTAGAATATAGAAAATTATAGTATATAGAAAAATATAGAATATGGAAGAACATAAAGAATTTAGAATGTAGAATACAGAACATAGAATATGGAAGAATTTAAAATATACAATGTAGAATATAGAATATGGAATATAGAAGAATATTGTATGTAGAATATAGAATACAGAGTATGGGATATAGAATATACAAAAATATAGAATATAGAAGAACATAGATTATAGAATATAGAGAATTTAAAATATAGAATATGGAACACTGAAAATAGAATACAGAATACAAAAGAACTTGGAAAATAGAAGAATATAGTGTATTTCATATTTTACATTCTACATTCCATAATTTTCTGTATTCTATAATCTGTATTCTAGTCTTTATTCTATATTTTATATTGTATTTTCTGTATTCTACATTCTACTTTCTATATTCTAAATTCTGTATTACATGTTCTTGTATAATCTATATTCTGTACTGCATAGTTTTCTACTGTGTATATTCTTCTATAATGTATATTCTATATTCTTCTGTATTCTATATTCTATTCTTCTATATTCTCTATTCTTCCGTATTGTGTATTCTACGTTCTACTATATTTTTCTTGTATTTTCTATAGCCTTCTATATTCTATATTCTTCTATATTCTAAATTTATATTCAATATTCTTCTATATTCTGTATTCTATATTCTTCTGTAATGTATATTCTATAATCCATATTCTTGTTTATATTCTTCTGTATTCCATATTCTTGTATATTCTATATTCTATTTTCTATATTCTTTTACATTCTATATCTTCTGTGTTCTGTGTTCTATGTTCAGTTTTCTTCTATGTACTATTCCTTCTATATTCCATATTCTATATTCTAAATTCTTCTATATTCTATATTCCACATTCTAAATTCTATGTTTTTCTATATTCTATATTTTCCTATATCCTATATGCCATACTCTCTATTCTATATTCGATGTTCTATATTCTATATTTTTCTCTATACTATATTCTTCTGTATTCTATATTCCATATTGTATAGTCTACATTTTAAAATCTTCTATATTCTACATTCTATATTAAACATTTGCAATTTTTCTATATTCTATATTTTTCTATATTCAATCTTCTATTTTCTATATATTTACATATACTATACTTTTGTGTATTCTATATTCCATATTCTCTATACTGTACTCAACATTCTATATTCTTTTCTGCAGGACTCTCCGTTCAGGTCTATTCTTGCCTGCGGGACTCTCCGTCGGGGCCTATTCTTGCCTACAGGGCTCCTCTATTCTGGCCTGTTCTTGCCTGTGGAACTCTCTGTTCCGGCCTGTTCTCGCCTGCAGGCCTCTCCGTTAGGGCCTCTTCTTACCTGCGGGGCTCCTCTATTCGGGCCTATCCTGGCCTGCGGGACTCTCCGTCGGGGCCTATTCTTGCCTACAGGGCTCCTCTATTCTGGCCTGTTCTTGCCTGTGGGACTCTCTGTTCCGGCCTGTTCTCGCCTGCAGGCCTCTCCGTTAGGGCCTCTTCTTACCTGCGGGGCTCCTCTATTTCGGGCCTATCCTGGCCTGCGGGACTCTCCGTCCGGGCCTATTCTCGCCTGCGGAACCTTCCGTTCGGGCCCATTCGTGCCTGTGGGACACTCTGTTCGGTCCTATTCTTGCCTGTGGGATCATTCGTTTGGGCCTATTCTTGCCTGTGGAACCTCCGTTCGGGCCTAATCTTGCCTGCGGGAGCATCCTTTCCTTCCTCCTCTTGCCTGCGGGGCTCTTCTATTTGGGCCTGCTCGTGCCTACGGAGCTCCGTTATTCAGGCCTGTTTGAGCCTGCGGGCCTCCGTTATTCGGGCCTGTTCGTGCGTGCGGGGCTCCGCTATTCCGCGTGTCCGCACGTGCGGGGCTCCGCTCTTGGGGCCGTTCATCAGTGCGGGGCTCCGCTCTTGGGGCCGTTCATCAGTGCGGGGCTCCGCTCTTGGGGCCGTTCATCAGTGCGGGGCTCCGCTCTTGGGGCCGTTCATCAGTGCGGGGCTCCGCTCTTGGGGCCTGCTCGTGCCTGCGGAGCTCCGGCATTGGTGAGTGTTCTCGTGTGGCGGGTTCCGCTATTCGGCGTGTTCGTACGTGCCAGGCTCCGCTATTCCGGCCTGTTCGTGCCTGTGGGGCTCCTCTATTCGGGCATGTTCTTGCCTGCGGGACTCCTCTGTGCGGTCCTATTCTTGCCTTCGGGACTCTGTTCGGGCTGATTCTTGGCTACAGGAATCTCCGTTCTGGCCTATTCTTGCCTGTAGCACTCTCCATTTGGGCCTATTCTTTCCTGCGGGACTCTCCGTTCAGGTCTATTTTTGCCTGCGGGACCCTGTTCAGGCCTATTCTTGCCTACAGGGCTTCTCTGTTCTGGCCTGTGGGAATCTCCCTTCGGGCTTATTCTCGTCTGCGGGACTCTCGGTATGGGCCTGTTGTCGCCTTCGGGACTCTCCGTTCGGGCCCTTTCTCGGCTGCCGGACTCTCCTTTTGGGCCTGTTCTCGCCTGCAGGACTCTCCTTTTGGGCCTATTCTCAACTCCAGGCTTCTCTGTTAGGGTCTATTCTTTCCTGGGGGATTCTGTTTGGGCCTATTCTTACCTGCGGGGCTCCTCTATTCGGGCCTATTCTTGCCCACGGGACTGTGTAAGGGCCTTTTCTTGCCAGCCGGGCTCTAATTCAGGCGTATTCTTGCCTGCGTGACTCTGTTCGGGCCTATTCTTGCCTGCGTGAGTCCCAGTTCGGGACTATTCTTGCCTGCGTGAGTCCCAGTTCAGGATTATTCTTGCCTGCGGGACTCTCCTTTCAGGCTTCCTCTTGTCTGCGGGGCTCCTCTATTCGGGCCTCTTCGTGCCTGTGGAGCTCCGTTATTCAGGCCTTTTCCTGCGTGCGGGGCTCCACTATTTGGGCCTGTTCTTGCCTGTGGGGCTCCTCTATTAAGGGATATTTTTGCCTGCCGGACTCTCAGTTTGGGCCTATCCTTGCCTGCGGGACTCTCCATTTGGGCCTATACTTGCTTGCAGAACTCTCCGTTTGGGCCTGTTCTTTCCTGCGGGACTCTCTGTTCGGGCCTATTCATGCCTGCGGGACTCTCTGTTCGGGCCTATTCATGCCTGTGGAGCTCTCCTTTCAGGCTTCGCCTTACCTGCGGGGCTCCGCTATTCGGGCCTGCTCGTGCGTGCGGGCTACCCTATACGACTATACGATACAGAATATAGATTATAGAAGAACATAGAATACAGAATTTGGAATATAGAAAATAGAATGTAGAATAAAAGAAAAGAATGTAGAATACAGAATATAAAATATAAAATGAAGAGTATTGATTACGGAGTATAGAATATAGAAAATTCTGAAATGTAGAATGTAAAATATAGAAGAATATAGAATGCATACTATAGCAGAATACAGAAGAATATAGGATATAGAATATAGAATATGGAACATAAGATATACCATACAGAAAAACAGAATATAGAAAGATAAAGAATATAGAACATAGAACTTTAAATATACAATATAAAATACAGAGAATGGAATATAGAACCTAGATTATGGAAGAATATAGAAATAGAATATAGAATTTAGAATGTACAGTACAGAATATAAAATATAGAATTTAGAACGTAGAATATAGAATATGGACTATAGAATATAGAGGAATATAGTATATGGAAGAACATAGACGATACAATACAGAATATAAAAGAAAAAAAGAATACAGAAGAATATAGAGTATAGAAGAATAAGGAATATGGAAAATAGGAGAAAGTAGAATATAATTATAGAAGAATGTAGAATATTGAAAAATATAGAATACAGAATATAGGAAAACATAGAGCATAAATTTAGAAGATATAGGATATAGAATGCAGAATATAGAAGAATAAAGGATATAGATGACAGACTACAGAATATAGAAGATAGAATGTAGAAGAAAATAGAATATTGACAAACGGAATATAGGGTATAGGATATACAGTATTGAAGAATAGAGAATAAAGTAGAAAAATACAGATGACAAAATATAGAAGAATATAGAATGGAGAATAGAGAATATAAGAGAATAGATTACAGAAGAATATAGAATATAGAGATTAGAAGGTAGAATATACATAAAAAATATAGAATATAGAATTCAGAAAAAATTTAGAATATAAAATGCAGAATATAGAATATAGAAGAAAATGGAATGGAGAATGGAGAACATAGAATATGGGATAGGGAATAGAGAAGAATAAAGAATATTGAAAAATTCAGAATATAGAATGTAGACTAGAATATTGAATATAGAATTTAGAATGTACAATATGGAATATAGCAGGTAGAAGAATATAGATTACAACAGAAGAATATAGAATGTAGAATAAGAATGTAGAAGAGTATAGAATACAGAACATAGAAGAATAAAATGCAGAATGTAGAATACAGAAGAATATAGGATATAAAAAATATAGAATATAGAACATCGAATATGGAATATAGAATACAGAGTATGAAATAGAGAATATAGAAAAATATTGAATAGACTTAAAGAATGTAGAATAGAGTATGTACAAAGTAGAATAAAGAACATAGAATACAGAAGAATATAGATTATAGAATATTCTGGAATATAGAATTAAATATAGAATATAGAAGATGGAATAAAAGAAAATATAGAATGTAGAATATAGTTTACAGAATATGCAATATGGAATATAGAATACAGAAAATTATAAAAAATATAGAATATAGAAAACATTGAGTATAGAATACAGACAATGGAATATAGAAAAATAAAGAATTTAGAATACAGGATATAGAATATAAAATATAGAACAAAATACATAATATAGAGAATATACATTATACAATATAGAAGATTATGGAATATAGAATGTAGAATGTAAAATACAGAATTTACAATATAGAAAAATATATGATACAGACTATAGAAGAATATAGAGTAAAGAATGAATATAGAATACAGAAAATTGTATAGAAAAATATAGATTATAGAAAAAGAACATTGAATATAGAACACAGAGTATGGAATATGTAATATAGAAAAATATAGAATATAGAATGTAGAATACAAAATATAGAATATAAAATAAAGGGTAAAGAACACAGATTATAGAAGAATATAGAATATAGAAGATAACAGAATATAGAATTTAAAATACAGACTACACTATAGAAGAATACAGAATATAGTAGGATATAGAAGGAAGAATATAGAATATGCAATAGAGAATACAGAAAAATATAGTATATAGAAAAATATAGACGAAGTATATGGAAGAATATAGAATTTAGAATATAGAATACAGAGCATAGAATATGGAAGAATTTAAAATATACAATGTGGAATATAGAATATGGAATATAGAAGAATATTGTATGTAGAAAAATGTAGAATATAGAATACAGAGTATGGGATATAGAATATACAAAAATATAGAATATAGAAGAACATAGATTATAGAATATAGAGAATTTAAAATATAGAATATGGAACATAGAACACGGAAGATACAATACAGAATATAAAAGAACGTTGTAAACAGAACAATATAGTGTATAGAGGATTTGGAATAAAGAAGAATATAGAATATACATTATAGAAGAATACAGCATACAGAATACAGGATATAGAAGAAAATAGAATATAAATTTAGAATATGGAATGCAGAAGAATAAAATGTACAATGTAGAATACAGATTATACAATGCAAAGTATACAGTGAAGAATACACAGAAGTATATAATAAAAAAATAAATCATACAGTATAGAAAATAATGGAATATAGAATGTACAATGTAAAATATAGAATATAGAAGAACATAGAATACGAAATATAGAATATAGAATGTACAAGGGTATGGAAAATACAATAAAAAGAATATAGTAGAATGTAGAATACAGAATATTGAAGAATACAGAATATGGAATAGAGAATACAGAAGAATTAGGATATAGAATACAGAATATACATTATAGAAGAATGTACACAGTAGAAGACTATACAAGGAAGAATATAGATTACTGAAGAACATAGAATACAGAATTTAGAATATAGAATGTAGACTACAGAATATAAAATATAGAATAAAGACTATAGAATATAGAATACAGATTGTAGAATACAGAGAATTATGGAATGTAGAACGTAAAATATAAAAGAATACAGAATTTAAAAGAATACAGAATGTAGACTACAGAATATGGAACATAGAATATACCACACAGAAAAATATAGTATATATAAAAATAAAGAATATAGAACATAGAACTTTGAATATACAATATAGAATACAGAGTATGGAATATAGAACCTAGAATATGTAAAAATACAGAAAGAGAATATAAAAGAATATAGAATATAGGAGAATATAGAATTTAGAATGTAGAATATAAAGTACAGAATATAGAATATAGAAGAATTTAGAACGTAGAACATAGAATATAGAGGAATACAGTATATAGAAGAACATAGGACATAGAAAATACAATGCAGAATATAAAAGAAAAAAGAATATAGAGTATAGAAGAATATGGAATATGGACAATAGGAGAATGTAGAGTATAATTATAGAAGAATATAGAAAACTGAAAAACAATACAGAATATAGGAAAATATAGAGCAAAAATTTAGAAGATATAGGATATAGAATGCAGAATATAGAAGAATACAGAATATAGATGACAGACTACAGAAAATAGAAGATAGAACATAGAAGAAAATAGACTATGGACAAATATGGAATATAAGGTACCGGATATATACTATTGAAGAATATAGAATAAAGTAGAAGAATATAGATTACAGACTATAGAAGAATATAGAATGTAGAATAGAGAATATGGAATAGAGAATACAAGAGAATATTAGATTACAGAAGAATATAGAATATAGAGATTAGAAGGTAGAATAAACACTAAAAAATACAGAATATAGAAGAATATAGAATTCAGAAAAATTTAGAATAGAAAATGTCAAATATAGAAGAAAATGGAATGTAGAATAGAGAACATAGAATGTGGAATAGAGTATAGAGAAGAATAAAGAATATTACAAAATTTAGAATGTAGACTGTAGAATATTTAATATACAATTCAGAATGTACAATACAGAATATAGCAGATAGAAGAATATAGATTATAAGAGAAGAATATAGAATGTAGAATAAGAATGTAGAAGAGTATAGAATACAGAACATAGAAGACTATAGAATGCAGAATGTAGAATATGGAATATATAATATAGAATACAGAAGAATATAGTATATAAAAATATTGAATATAGAACATAGAATATAGAACACAGAATATAGAATATGTGATATAGAATACAGGGTATGGAATAGAGAATATAGAAAAATATAAAATAGAGAAATATAGAATAGAGTATGTACAAAGTAGAATATAAAATGTAGAATAAAGAACATAGAATATAGAAGAATATAGATTATAGAATATTGAAGACTGGAATATAGAATGTAGAATTAAATATAGAAGATAGAATATAAGAGAATATAGAATGTAGAATAGAGTATACAGAATATGCAATATGGAATATAGAATACAGAAAATTATTAAATATAGACTATAGAAAAAAATGAATATAGAATACAATCAATGGAATATAGAAAATATAGAATTTAGAAAATAGAATGTAGAATACAGAATATAAAATATAGAATAAAAAATACATAATATAGAGAATATACATTATACAATATAGAAGATTATGGAATATAGAATGTAGAATGCAAAATACACAATATACAATATAGAACAATATATGATACAGACTATAGAAGAATATAGAATATAGAATACAGAAAATTATAGAATATAGAAAAAGAACATTGAATATAGAACACAGAGGAGGGAATATAGAATATAGAAAATATAGAATATAGAAGAATATAGTATGTAGAATACAAAATATAGAATAAAAATAAAGCATAAAGAACACAGAATATAGAAGAATATAGATTATAGAATATAGAAGATAATGGAATAAGAATATAGAGTGTAAAACAAAATATACACTATGAAGAATACAGAATATAGAAAAATGTAGAATATAGAAGGAAGAATGTAGACTATGGAATATAGAATACAGAAAAATATAGTATATAGAATATAGAAGAAAATGGAAGAACATAGAATAAAGAATTTAGAATGTAGAATACAGAATATAGAGCATAGAATATGGAAGAATTTAAAATATACAATATAGAATATGGAATATGAAATATAGAATATAGAAGAATATTGTATGTAGAAAAATATAGAATGTAGAACATCGCATATAGAATGCAAAGTATGAAATATAGAATATACAAAAATAGAATATAGAAGAACATAGATTATAGAAAATAGAGAATTTGAAATATAGAATATGGAACATAGAACACTGAAGATAGAATACAGAATATAAAAGAACTTTGAAAATAGAATATAGTGTATTCTATATTTTACATTCTACATTCCATAATTTTCTATATTTTATAATCTGTATTCTATAGTCTTTATTCTACATTCTATGTTCTAAATTCTGTATTACATGCTCTTGTATAATCTATATTCTGTATTGTGTAGTCTTCTACTGTGTATATTCTTCTATAATGTATATTGTATATTCTTCTGTATTCTATATTCTAATTCTAAACATCCCCACATAACCCTGCTCACCTGGAACCATTGATGAGAGTTTCCAGACAACTCATCTGGGGACCAACAACCCAGATACCCCAAACCCAACCACCCTGCAATCAGCAGAGCACACACACAGCACCCAACCCCAAAACTAGGAAGATCACCCACTGCACCCACAGCCAGGGTCCAGCTGGACAGACAAACACACCACCTCAACAGAAACACCACCTATATCCTCAACAGCCCCACGAGAGACCCACACTCACACATGCAGTCATTCCTCCACCAACCCTGAGAAAGGTACTGAGAGCATCAAAATGGCAAAATTAGAGACCAGAGCAAAACACAGGCCCAGCCTACTTGGATATATCAAAACAAAACAAAATTTCAGGGTTCAACAAACACACAGTAAATAAATAGATATAATAATTTCTTGATGCTTCGGAAACAACAGACAATATCAAATCACAAAAAGAAGCAGGACAAGATGGAGTCAGCAAGTGACTGAAATAAAGAACAAAAAAACTGCCGGGGGTAAGAAACAGCCTGTGAAAACACAGGCAAAACCAAGAAAAATATAGACAAAATCAAGGAAGGCACTGACAAAATGAAAGAAAGCAACAAACAAACAAAAAACCCATTGTTGTCAAGTTGTTTACAACTCATAAAAGCGATAAAGAATTCAGGAAAACAATATAAAAACGAAACAACTAGAAACCATACAAAAACATCAACTAGAAAGCCAAAAGATTAAGAATAAAATTTCAGAAACAGACAACTCAAAAGAAGGATATAAGACCAGAATTGAAGCAATGGAAGACAGATTAGTGAAATTAAAGAAAAATCCCTTGATACCAATTTGTTTGAGGAAAAATCAGAAAAAAGAATGAAGAAATCCTAATAATTATGTGGGACACTGTCAAGAGGAAAAACTTGCATATGATAAGAGATCCAATGGATGGGGCTGGGTGCAATGCAAAACACAGAGACAATTGTCAAAGTAATCCTGGCAGAAAACTTCGCTATCTATCATTATGAAAGATAAGAAGATACTCATCCAAGAAGCGCAATGAACCCCATACAGGATAGAGCCCAAAGAAAGTCACCAAGACTTATAAACAAACTTGCAAAAAAAAAAGGACCAAAGACAAACAAAGAATCCTGAGATCAGCTAAGGAAAAATAAAGTCACCTATCTACAAAGGGGAACCAATAAAACTAATCTCCAACTATGTAGCTAAAACTACGTAGGCAAGAAGACAGTGGGAAGACCTATATAAAAGGTTGAAAGTAAAAAAACAAAAACAAAAAAAACCCAGCCAGCAATTCTATATTTGGTAAAACAGTCTCTCAAATACAATGGCAACATTAGAATATTTCCAGATAAGCAGAAATTAAGGGAATTTGTAAAAACCAGACCAAACTTATGAGAAATATTAAAGAGAGTCCTTCGAATAGAGAACCAAAAACATTAAACAATAATCTGATATTTGGACGCAGGACAGACCACCCAGATACCAACCCAAATAAAGAATTTAAAAAACAAAACAAAGCTAAAAACAGGGAACCAAAGACATCAATATGTAAATGATGACATCAAAACAAAGAAGAGGGAAGAAATGGTGTAGTTATAGAACTTCCATATGGAGAGGAAGCCAAAGCGATACCAATAAATAAAAGACTGTTTTAAACTTAGGAAGATAACGGTAAATTTCAAGGTAACGACATAGAGGAGGCCTGGTGGTGCATTGGTTAAGTGCTCGGCTGCTAACCAAAATGTCATTGCACTGAAAGTCTTAACTAAAGAAATATGGAAAAAAGAAAGAAATAAAGGACATCCAAATTGGAAGGAAGAAGCAAAATTTTCCCTATACACAGATGAAATGAACCTATACATAGAAAACTCCAAGGATTCCACAAAAAAACTACTGGAACTAATAGAAGGAGTCAGCAAAGTAGCAGGGTACAATATCATATTAGTTGGATTCCTCTACATCAACAAAGAGAACTTCAAAAAGTAAATCACAAAAAGAATGCCATTTATAATAGCCCCCCAAATGATAAAATACTTGGGAATAAATCTATCTAACCAGGGATATAAAAGACCTATACAAAGAAAACTACAAAATGCTACTGCAAGAAACCAAGAGACCTATATAATTGGAAGAAAAAAAAAATGCTCATGGATAGGAAGACTCAACATCATGAAAATGTCAATACTACCTGAAGTGATCTACAAATATAATGCAAGACCGATCCAAATTGCAACGGCATTCTTTAATGAGATGGAAACACTAATCACCAACCCAATGTGAAAAGGAAAGAGGCCTTGGATAAGTTAAGTGCTACTAAAGAAGAACAAGGTAGAAAGAAGGCCTCGCACTACTGAATCTCAGAACCTACTATACAGGCATGGCAATCAAAACAGACTGGTATTTGTACGATGACAAACACATAGACCGATGGAACAGAATTTAGAAGACAGATGTAAATCCGTCCAGCTATGGGCCGCTGATTTTTGACGAAGGGCCAAATTTTGTTAAATTGGGAAAAGACAGTCTCTAACAAATGGCACTGGCAAAACTGAATGTCCGTCTGTAGAAAAAAGGAATCAGGACCCATACTTCACATCATAAACAAAAACTAACTCAAAATGGATCAAAGACCTAAATATAAAACCTAAAACAATAAGGATTTCATTTTACTTGTTTCAGCAATCAGCATCCATGGAAGCAGCAGTGGGCAAATCTGCTACAAAAGACCTCCTTAAAGTGTTAAAAAGCAAGGACGTCACCTTGAAGACTAAGGTGCCCCTGACCCAAGCAATGAAAGCTGGATGATGAGTAAGGAAGACTGAAGAAAAATTGGCATCTGTTGGTGAAGAATATTGAATATATCATGATGTGCCAAAATAAGGAACAAATCTGCCTTGGAAGAAGTACAGCTAGAATGCTCCTTAGAAGCAAGAATGGTGAGACTTCATCTCATATACTTTGGGCATGTTGTCAGGAAGGATCAGTCTCTGGAGAAGGACATCATCCTTGGTAAAGAATAGGGTCAGTGAAAAAGAGGAAGGCCCTCAACAAAATGGACTGACATGGTGGCTGCAACAATGGGCCCAAGCATAACAATGATTGTGAGGATGGCACAGGATCGGGCAGTGTTTCCTTTTGTTGTGCATAGGGTGGCTATGAGTCAGAAATGACTCGAGCGCACCTAGAAAAACAACAACAACAATAACAATAAGGAGATAGAAATTATAACAAAGTACCGAATACAAATTAACATTAATCCTTCTCAAACTCTTGCAAAAGAAAATAGTAGGGAACACTTTGTAACTGGTTCTATGATGACATAATCGCCCTGACACCAAAGCCAAAAAAACCCACAATATCCCTTATGAATATGAATGCAAATCTTCAACAGAGTACTAACAAACCAAATCCAGCAGCAAAATACTAGCAAACCAAACATAGCAGCATATTGAAAAGACTATAAACCACATCCCAGTGGAACTTATCCCAGAAATGCAAGAGTTGTTAAGCATAAATATCAATTAATTAAGAAAATGAAGGAAAAATGATTTGATTAATGAATGCAGAAACATCATTTGACAAAATCCAAGACCCTTTCATAATAAAACCATTCAACAAACTAGAAATGTAAGGAAACTACATGTATCTGATTAAGGACACTTATGAAATACCCATAGCTATTTTTTTTTTTTTTTAACATCACACGCATTGGTGAAAGACTACAAGTTTTCCCCTAACATCAGGAACAAGACAAGGATGCCTGATTTCATAACTCTTATTCTACATTTTTCTGGAAATACTAGACAGAAAAGTTAGGCTAAAATTTTTTTTAAAGGCATTTGAATTTGGAAAGAAGTAAAATTTTTCCTATTCAAGATGACAAGATCTTATACATAGAATATCCTAAGGAATTCTCTCTCTTTCTCTCTCTCTCTCCCTCACATACACACACCCACAAATATACAATACAAATAAAAAACAAAAAGAAACTATTAGATTTAATATACAAATTCAACAGAATGGCGGGATATCAGATCAACACACAAAAATACAGTTCTGGAAAGCCAAACTTGTTATTATTTATCTGTTTATTTATCTATTTATCCATCTATTTATTGATTTGTTGATATAGCTATCTCTTTATCTACTTATTCATCTATTCATTCATTCATATGTCTGTCTTTCTATATGCCTGTCCGTCCATCCGTCCGTCCGTCCGTCCGTCCGTCCGTCCATCCATCCATGCATGTGTTCATTCATTTATTTATCTCTCTCAATTTGTTTACTTATTACGCTTTTGAGCTTCACATTTCTTCAACACCAAACTTCAAATTGACCTGGATTTTAAGGCAAAAAAGATGTCAATGACTTCTTAATTATGCCTACGGGAAAAATTGATTCACTTGATTGGTTTTCTTCGTGACACGTTTGCTTTAAATCTACTTTAAATTACTTCTCATTAAGCTTGATCCAAAAAAATTGGATGATCTTTTTTTTTTTTTTTCCTTATTTGTATGAGTTTAAAGAGCTTAAATTTGGAGGAAAAGAGACTTAATGATTCTCTCGTGGTTCACTATTTGAGCCCAAGCACCCATGTGTATAGACTCAGTGCTTCTCAGGTGGTGGCAAAAACATTCATTTGCCCTGTGTTGGCTATTAGGTAGGAAGGTTGCCCCTGGCTGGAAGGAGGTCAAACCTCAACAGTGATCATGTCGTTGGGAGAGTCTTTGAACCTGAGCAGAGAGAGCAACTATATTTATAGAGTTTATTTAAGTAATTCTCAGTGCAGAGAGTTTGTTCTATTTTTGTTTGTTGAGTTTTTAGTAGAACCATGTAACACAGGGGTGTAGAAAGCTGTTAAAAGGATTTGTGTCTGTGTTTGAGAAAAGCAGTGCAGGCAATGCTTCCATCCCTGAATCTTAGTTTATGTGAAATAATAATCAAAAAAGCAGTAAAAACAGCAGCATCCATAATAATCATCATTAAATCTGTTGAGTGTTTGCAGCATGCTGGACAATGTTGTAAGTTGTTTGCATGTGTTAACTAATTTACTTTTTAGTAAACAATATTAGTGGTAGATGCTATTACCAGTAACACTTGAAAGTTAATAATTAATATCTGAATCAAGAGAGCAAATACCTTCTTACCTGTCCAGGACCCTTCCAAGATCATATTGATTTTATATTTTCATTTTTGTTTTCTGGTTCTAAAATCAAGTGCCAAAAACTGTACAATTTCACATTATTCAAAATTTATAAATGTCACCTTGATATTGTAGGTATATTTCCAGCAGTGAACAAAAGTGAGGCAAGTGTTGACCATTCCTAGGACTCAATTCTTCAGTTAAACTCTGAGATTGGTTTCCAGAATGCTTATGTTTTATCCTATGACTGACTCAATGGTTGTTTGACGACTGGAGTTTCTTTGTAAGGTGTTTTAGAGAATAAGATAAAATATTTCAAATTAAGGAATAATTATGTTATAATTATTATAAATTATAATTTATAAATTATAAAATAACATAATTGAGGAAAAATGAAGATAAGAGCTTACTGATGTGACTTCCATCTCTGTCTGTGTGTGATAGAGTTAACCTATGTATTTTCTCTCTAAACTCTGACCTACATCACCTTTCTTCTTAAGTTATTGCACATTTCTTTTTCCTACTTGAGCACAGCAGCTGTCTTATGTCATCCCATGGAATTAGGTAAGAGAATTGGCTGGTTAAAATCCCACTTCGCTTTAATTTTTCCAGATTAAATGTATCTCATTCAAATAGAACAAATTTAAGTGGGCATCATGCCAAAATCTAAATTCCTGTCTATGAACTTGGAGACATTTAAACCTTAGGGGCTGAAACATTTATATTGGATCTGTGGACTTCCAGAAAGCTGAGTCTCTTACTTCTCTGGTCAAGCCAACTTGTTTATTTTGAGAATAAAATTATTGCAGTATTTAACATAATATCGCCTACATTATATAATTCTCAGTATTGCATGCATATTTTGTACAGAAAAAAATCAAAGTAAATATTAGTTGATTACTAATTACGTGGAGTCTAAATCTACACGCATATTTTAAAGGTAAAATAGAGTTAACTGGTTTTTCTTTTTTTAACATTCAGTTAAGATCAGTTATTTGACTTGTTTTTCACTTGAACAAATATATTTTGAGCCTTGACCCTTTGTTCTTTTTTTTTTTCTCCCAGGAGTGTAGACACCAGGCCTCATAAAATATCACCTACAATTTCTACAATGTGCTTAATTGTGGGCTAGAGACCTAGTTCCCCCAGAAGGCCTCTGAGAAACAAAATATGAATTCCACCATGATTAGGCA
Organism: Loxodonta africana; assembly: GCF_030014295.1. Taxonomy (NCBI): domain Eukaryota; kingdom Metazoa; phylum Chordata; class Mammalia; order Proboscidea; family Elephantidae; genus Loxodonta; species Loxodonta africana. The sequence continues at coordinate 57,354 of NW_026975625.1, read as the reverse complement.
GTCAGCCCATGTCTATCAAGAGGTTGAAAGCCTCATATAAGGATGAGAAAATGAGTTTGAACATTTCTTTTTTTATTAAAATTTTTCATGGTAAATGATTGAAGGCTTATTGTCTGAAGCAAAAAAAAACAAAGGCAACCTTGCACACTCGTAGTGTGGTAACAGTTCCTGAAATGTGTTTCAGATTAGAGGTTTCTACAGTTTTGGGTTCCTTTTCAAATCTATTTCTCTGCCACCCCGTAGAGGTGCCAAATAAAGTAGCTTAATTATTCATAATATATGCAGTTTGTCTCTGTGACTCTTTGATATATATAACCAACAAACAATATAATTTAACTTAAAACTTTGTGAAAGACGGACTTGCTGTGAGTATGTAACACTATCCCCAAGTGGGGTGACAGGGAAATCTATTTAATTTTGCAGACCCCTTCCCCAGCTTCTGACCTAATGTTTTATTTCAAATAAAATTTCCTGGGAAAATGAAACATATCTCTATATGAGACACTATATATCTCAACTGAAATAAGTTTTAAAATTAATTACTTTATATCTGGAAAAGAATGTGGATGTCTACACATCCAATGAAGAAGAATGTGTTTTTCAATGCAGTAGCTTGTTCTTCAGTTTTAAAAACATGACCCGCTGGATGTGAGCAGTCTCCTTCATAACAACAATTCAAATTTCAAATAGCTGTCTTAGGCCACTAATTACTCTGAATTTAACCTAAAATATTACAATACCTTGGAGACTTTACTACAATTCATATCAAAAAGATCAATATACAACTAATCTCAGGGACACTATTTAAAGGAATGTGTTTTATTTGATAAATTATGTAGAGTGGATTGTATTGTTTTTTTTTTTTTTGCACATTCATTTCCTTGATTTGCGTGATATCTGGGCTGCCCAAATTATTCAGATTACATTTGAACGATTTCTGCAAGAATGAGTATCAAGGTAAGTTATGTGAGATTGATTTGACCATACATTGAATTGAAATTTTCTTGGGGCAGCAATCACAAAGGAGCAAGGTGAGAGACATTTCTTGGTAAGGTGAGATAAGGGTTAGGGTTTGAAGGTCCAATGCAACCCCTACTGGGCAGCAAGGCCCTGCAGCTATCACTCATAGTCTTGATTGGGGTAGTAAAAACATTTCTTTCTTATTTTTGCCTTACCACTTTGCATTATGCTTAGGACATAGTCATGTTCAGGAATATTACTAGAAACGTGAAAGGTTGTAAACTATGTAAAGTATTTCAAGCAATACAAACACCTGTTGAGAAACTTATGCAGTGGTATTAAAATATTTTGCAAATTGTTTTATTTTTAGTGAAATATATATGCTTATATGCATACGTATATATGTGTGTATATAATGTGTAACTGTCTAGTTTTCATAACCGATTTTGAATACATGCACATTATCTCAACAAGTTGATGTTTTTAGTTCCTTTCTCCATTTTCATCATGTGCCCTTCATTTCAAATTTCTCCTGTATGTTTAGTGTATTTCTATAAATTACACAAGAAAAATTCCTAATATGAATCTGTTAGTTAAAAAAAAAAAGCGGTTTCCATCAAGTCTATCCTGACTCAAAGCCACCCTGTAGGACAGAGCAGAACTGCCCAGTATGGTTTCCAAGGAGCCGCTGGTGGAATCGAGCTGCAAACCTTTTGGTAAGCAGCCCTAACTCAACGACTGCGACAGGTATGAAAATGATCAAAGGTCGCGAGAAATGATTAGCAAGTTTTGAAAAGATCTACCGTGTTTTACCAAAACTATGCTACTGCATATCTGATAACGTTGCTCACAACATTTTTGGCCTAATAATTTAATAAAGTTGTTTTGTTTAACTAGGTTTTAATATTTTTGGATTATTTCTTTATTTTAAGCCTTCTATTTCATTTTCGATGTATCACTTATTTGTATATTTTTTTCTGCTTAGTCGGCTCTTTTCATTTTTATTATTAATTTTTGGTAAATTGGATTTTATTTGTGATATTAAAATTTTTTATTTGTTCTAAGAATTCAATTTGGGTTCTTGTTTAGATTTATAATACTTTACATGAAATTTTGGGGGGTAAAAACTACAAAATCAAAATAACGACCCCCACCTGGTGAAATGAGCATTCCAATAGATTGGAAATTGTTGCCAGTGTTCCCATTTTCTTTTTTTTAAATAAATTTTTCCTTCCATATATATGTTTATTTTACTTTGTCATTCAAAAATTTATACACAATTTTTTTCATGGCATTGGCTGCAATCCCTATTGTGTCAGCACTCTCCCCCTTTCCACCCCACATTCCCACATTCCATTTGTCCAGTTTTCCTGTCCCTTCCTGCCTTCTCTTCTCTGTTTTTTGGCAGGTGTAGCCCATTTGATGTCATATACTGTTCGTTTTATAGGCCTGTCTTACTTTGGCTGAAAGGTAAACTTCGGGGGTGGCTTCAGTTCTGAGTTAGAAGGATCTCCAGGGGCCATAGTCTCCAGGGTTCTCTGCTCTGACTGGGATTACAACAGAAAGTCCTGGACAGAGTGGGAGAAAATGTAGAACAGACGATCAAATTCACAAAAAGCACAGACTTCCCTACATATTTTATTGAAGGAGCCCTGGCTGTACAGTGGTTAAGCACTGGGTTTTAACCCAAAGGTCAGGGGTTGGAACCTACCTACCAGGAACTTCAAGGGAGAAAGATGTGGCAGTCTGTTTCCATAAAGATTAACCCACTGCCATCCAGTAGATTCCAACTCATAGTGACCCTATAGGACAAAGTAGGTTTCAAAGGCAGTAAATCTTTACAGGAGCAGACTGCCACATCTTTCTCCCTCAAAGCACCTAGTAGGATCACACCACCAACTCTTCTGTTATCAGCCAAACACATAACCACAGCACAAACAGGGCTCCTTCTGTACCGATTGTAGCTTTAGAAATCCTATGGTGCAGTTCTGTTCTGCCCAAGGGGTCACTATGAATTGGAATTGACTCCAAGGCAATGGGCAGAGTATATAATTTATTGATGATATATAGTCATATAATAATTACATAACTTCTATAAACCCACTGCCATGGAGTCAATTGCAACTCATAGCGACCTTATAGAACAGAGTAGAACTGCCCCACAGGGTTCCCAAGGCTGTAAATCTTTACAGGAGCAGACGGCCACATCTTTCTCCTCCTGTTCAGCAGCTGGTGGGTTCCAACTACCGCCTGCCTTTCAGTTAGCAGCTCAGTGCTAAAATCACTACACCAGAATCAAGACTCCTGATAACTTCTACAGCTATTGTATTCTTACTTTCCTGTTTTTCTATCACGCCCAATTATCATGCTATTTTATCACGTTTATATCCATAAAATTTTACATGTTGTATTTCCTCCTCTTCATTCTCTTATCGACATTTTTTTTTAATTTTTATTTTTAACTTGATCATTTTCTTTCAGATTTTTATTAAAAAATTGCATCATGGTCTGAAATATATAACCTATCTTGAAATTTAGATTGTATTTACATCAATTGGTTTACAGTGAACTAGCTTGCAATGACATTTATTTTGTCCTTTCAGTTACGTGTGTTTGCATTTGATATTTTTAAAACATAAACCAGTTTTTTCGATAACCATATTTAAATAATATCTTATTGTCATTGAGTATTGTTATTACTAAGGTGAAAAATTTTAAGAATATTAAAAATATAATGTATTAGAATGTTGTTAACTATAAATTATAATTTATACAATTTATCAAACACTTTTAGCAAGCTAAGTGTTTTTCATTCATTAGGTTTTCAAAAACAGTAAAGCTTTTAAATAGAAAAAATTTTTTTCTTTTTTGTGTTGTTATTTTTGTCATATTCTATTTCATGGGTTAGAACATTCAAAAAAATCATAACGTTGTTAGAATAAGTCTTTGTTTTTTTCTGAATTATACAAACATCCATCATTATTTTATATCACTGTGTTTGCTGTTTTGGAGAAAAGCACTCTTCTTTGAGAAAGGCCTATAGTGAAGAATGATGGTTCAATAGAATCAAAGCTTTTTAGAATATATGAAATGTGTGTAGTATCTTTCCTATATAACTTAGTGATATGATTATTTATAGTCAAATGTGCCTCAGTTTATACCAACTTGGCTGACTATAGATAATGTTAAAAACAAAATTTCTACAAGATTAGATTTGTATATGAACCCATAAGTTTAACTTGCAATTTATGAATGGGAAGTTTCAGACAAGAGCTTTCTAATTCATGAATAGCAACTACAGGTTATGAGTTCTTATACAAATTTAATTTTGTAAAAATTTTGTTTTTAACAGTTCTGGTGATGGGGATAGGATTAATGGAACGTTTTGAACTAGGTTAAGCTCAGCAGGCAAGTCTTAATTGGTTAACTCACATTTTGGCTTCTGGGAAGGTCAGGCATTTGTAGGAACTAGACTTAGGTTTGGTTTGCTGATGTGGGGCTTAGCATAAGTGACTGCACCTTGGACCAAGTATAGTCAGGTCAACAATAAATATAACTTTATGACAGATCATTGAATTCTATATGCTAGAATTGTATTTATATTTGCATGTATGTGTAATCAACAGTTGGTATTGTCAATTAATTTTCTTATTTGTCACACTTTATATTAAAGCTGACTAGTTTTTACTGAAAATAATTTTAATTTCTCAACTTTGTTGAGCAATATTTATAATAACAATTATCTAAAACTTTCAAATTTTAATGGGGCACCAATACCTTTTGACTCCATATCTCAACTGAGGAGCAAGTAATAACATTTTACTAACTGACATTTCGTCCAAGTGCAGTTCAAATGTAAATTTCCCCTATCAATATAAAAGGACCAAGTCAAATTCAAAATGCTATTCTTGACATGTTCCTTGAGTTAAACTTAGATTAATAATTGCTAACGTAACATTTTAGTGTTTCTTTCTCCAGCCCTTCTTAAAGGTCTTGCATATTTGTTTTTTGCCTGGGCAACAAATTTCCACATACAATTACAGATATTTTAAAAATAACCGCCAATTCTTTTATAAGAGTTGTAGTATTCCTGACATACAAATGGTAATATAACATTTATTACAACCTATAGCCAATATAATTTCAAAATGGAGAAAGAAATTCTTTTTGTAAGAATATTATATCATATTTGAACATCACTGTCCTGTTTAATTATTTAAATGAATGGAGTGAAAGATTTTTTTTTCTCATACCAAGTAAGCACATCTCCAATCTCTCATCTTGAAGATATTTAAAAGGGGAGAAAAAACTCATGTTGGCAAATCATCTAAATGTTTATTTCCAGATAATATTTTTATTCTGTAAGAAGTAAAAAAAAAAAAAATTATCATTTTTTTTTTTTTTTCAAATTGGCCATTGCTCAACAGACACAGATTCAGTGTATAGAAACGGGGAGAAATAGTCACCTAAAGTGATTCAAGGAAATTCTACTGCATTTAATAATCATTTTGTTTTCTTCTGAAGGACATTCAATGTTGTTTACATTGAATTTTCAGATATTGTCTGCTTTATTTTTATCTAAGCCATGAAGACAGAAAATCAAACTTTTGGAGCAGAATTTATACTTCTTGGCTTTTTCCAATATGGCCAAATGAACACCGTCCTCTTTGTTACCATTGCGGGCCTCTTCTCAGTGACTTTGATGGGGAATATCATACTGATCCACCTCATCCGACTGGACACTCCGCTCCACACTCCCATGTACTTCCTCCTCAGTCAGCTCTCCTTCATTGACATGATGTACATCTCCACCACGGTACCCAAGATGGCAGCAAACTTCCTGTCAAATGATAAGACTGTTACTTCTTTAGACTGTAAGATTCAAACCTTTGTGGTTTTGACCCTTGGTGGAACTGAAGCTCTTCTTCTTGGTTTCATGTCTTATGATAGATATGTAGCGATCTATCACCCTTTACATTATCCTGTGCTCATGAGCAAGACGATCTGTTTGTCCATGGTCACATGTGCATGGGCCAGTAGTTCTATCAATGCTTTAATACATACATTGCATGTATTTCAACTTCCATTCTGTACATCTCGGATCATTAACCACTTTTTCTGTGAAGTTCCATCTCTAATGCCTTTGGTGTGTCAGGACACCTCCCAGTATGAGTATACTGTCCTCTTTAGTGGCCTTATCGTTCTGCTACTACCATTCATGGCCATTCTGGCTTCCTATGCCTGAGTGCTTATTGTGGTGTACCAGATGAGCTCAGGTAAAGGGCAGACAAAAGCCATCTCCACGTGTTCCTCTCATCTGATTGTGGCAAGCCTATTCTATGGGGCTACTCTCTCGACCTATACAAGACCACACACCTTGCATTACCCTGAGGAAGATAAAGTGGTGGCAGTATTTTACAGTATCATTACACCTCTTCTGAACCCATTTATCTGCAGTCTGAGGAATAAGGAGGTCATGGGGGCTAGGAAAGGAGTTTTGGGAAAATAGACATTTGTACAGAAAATATGACTTTAGGAACCCTTTATAGTTTGAGACTGAACAACATGATTTGATTAGCCTACTGTCTAGAGAGATGTAAGCTCAAAGAAATGTTTACAAAATAAATAATTAGACAAATGCCTTCATTTCTCCTCTTTTCAGAAATAACTAAATCATTACTATTGGAACTGGATTGATTTACAATGTATAAGCAAGAGAATGGTTGCCATTATCTATGTCGTTTATCTTCTAAAGCAGTAGATTTAGGACCCATAAACACAATACTCCTATGTCACAGCAAATATTTTTTCTTCTTTAATTTGCTGAAATAAAATGCATAGAAAATATAATTTATTTCAAAATGCATAATATCTAGATAATATATATGATGAGCAAACTGTAGTATAGAGCAGATTTCATATATCCACTCATTCTTTCATTCATTGAACAAAAGTTTTAATGCTTTAACTTTGTATGTGATGCAATTATAGGCACTGGTGATATGGGATTGAGCAATATAAAACTGACATAAATGTCTGCTCTCTTAAAGTTACATTTCATTGTGAGGAGAAAGACAATATATAAAATTAATGCATAAATTGTACAGTATATCAAAAAGTATTAATTGCCATGAAGAAAAACTAGGTGGAATAGGGAAACTAAAAGATGTTTGCAATTATAAGTAAAATAGAGAAGGGAGAAACAAGAATGTGACAATTTATCAGACTAAAAGGAGTAAGGAAGAGAATCAAGTGGACATCTGAGGAAGAGTGTTCTGGGAAGAGCAAAGAGCAAGTGAGAACTTCCTGTGATGGGAACATGTCCTTCATAGTCACAAAAGATCAAGGAGTAAATTGGTGAGACTTAGGCAATAGGTAGATTTAATGGGGCCAGAACATGTAGTATAAATTAGATCAGTATGAGGATTCTGGATTTTAACCCAAAATGCTGGGCAACCATTGCTGAGTTGTGAGTATAGAATTGATGTGAACACAAGGAGGCCATTGCAGTAGCCCAGGTGTGACAAAATATGGCCTTGGATTGAAGTGATATTAGTGGAGGAGCAAAAGCTGGCCAGATTCAGGAGACTGGGAGAAAGCAGATATTTGAGTTTTGTGGACACATTGGAATATGAAACGCTTCAGAATTGGGCTAAGACTTGGACTAAATAATTGGAAGTATGGCGTTGTCATGATTACAGTTTGGGGGAAGCCACAGGTGGAGCGTTTTCATCATTCAGCACCTCTTGTGCTACTTTTACGTTGACCTCTTGGCCCCACAAACGCAGTCATTATTCTGACTTCTATCACCATTAAATAGAAGCTCTTATTTCTCATCACCATTGGGTAGAAACTTTGGCATCAGAAAAAAAAAGTTCTCTTTGATATCTGGCTTCTTTTAGTCAACATATTTAAAAGATTTAACCATATTTTTGTGTGTCTCTGTAACTCCATCGTTTATATTACAAAGCTACATTCCATTATATGGCTCCTGAGCAATTGTTTCCATTCTGATGCAGGAAATGTTTGGCTATCATGAATAAAACTGCCATAAAACTTCCTGTACAAATGCTTTTTGAGAACATATTAACTGAATTATCTTGTATATACATCAAAGATTGAAATCGCTTGGTCATATTTTAAGTACATGTACAGCTATGAATGTGTTATTGCAATGTGGGTTTAACCATTTGTATTCCATTCAGCAATACAAGAGAAATTCTTAGAGTCTAAGATTGTTGATAATAAATAATGCAGTGACTTGCTAAACTACCTGGCACTAAATATAAAATTGGATATAAGCCATGACGATAAAATCCAACCAGTGCTAAAACAGTGCATGAATAATGGTATTGGAAGAAAGTATTCATTTTCTGTGAAGTATTTAAGATAATCACTGACATGATTGTTTTTAATCCATTGTCAATAATTTTAATAATTATGGTTTGTAATTCACAATGTTCAGTTTTCCACAACAGCAACAACAAAATATTAGGCATGCAAATAAACAGGAGCACATGGCTCATTCACAGGAAAAAATAAATAAATTTGAAACAATCCCTGAGTCAACTCAGATACTGGAATTACTAGAGAAATAATATAAATAAACTGTATTAAATATGTTCAAGGTGCTAATGGATACCATGTACAAAGGACTAAAGGTAACCAGTGAAATAATGTCTTAACAAATAGAGACTGCCAGTAAGGAGATAGAAATTATAAAAAGATACCAGATAGAAATTAACAATAATCTTTCTCAAACTCTTCCAAAAAATAGAAGGCAACTCATTCTAGAATGACATTATCACCCTGATACCAAAGCAAAAATAAATAAATAAATCACAATATACCTTATGAATATGGAAGCAAATCTTCTATAAAATACTAACAAACCAAATTCAGCAGCAAATTGCAACAAAATACTAGCAAACCAAATAGGGCAGCATATTGGAAGGACTATACACCACGACCCAGTGAAACTTATCCCACAAATGCAGGAGTGGTTAAACATAAATATCAATTAATTAAGAGAATGAACAAAAATGATTATATTAATTGATGCAGAAAAATCATTTGACACACTCCAATACCCTTTCATAATAAAATCACCCAACAAACTAGAAATGTAAGGAAACTGCTTGTATCTGATTAAGGACAGTTATGAAATGCCCACGGCTCACATCACTCACATTGGTGAAAAACTGAAAGTTTTTCCTTAACATCAGGAACAAAACAAGGATGCTTGACTTCACAACTCTTATTCCATATTATTACATAAATACTAGCCAGAAAAGTTAGGAAAAAAAAAATAGGAAATGGCATTCAAATTTGAAAAGAAGTAAATTTGTTCCTATTCAAATGACATGATCTTATATACAGCATATCCTAAGAAATACTCTGGGCTCAAGCATAACAATGATTGTGAGGATGGCACAGGACAGAGCAGTGTTTCCTTCTGGTGTACACAGGAGTCGCTATGAGTCAGAACAAACTTGGCATCACCTAACAACAACAACAGAGAATACACACACTCACATACAACAAACCAACAAAAACAAAAATAAACTATTAGATTTAATATACAAATCCAACAAAATTGTAGGATGTCAGGGGAACACACAAAAATCAGGTTTTGACTAGAGCTCTGGAGAACCAAACTTGATATCTCTGCTTATTTGTTTATTCATTCATTCATTTATCTCTCTTTGTTTATTTACTGATTACTCTCTTATACTTCAGATTTCTTCAATACCAAACTTTAGGTCTTTGAACCTTATCAGAGAGAGTGACTGTATGTACAGGGCTTATTTTAAGTAATTCTCCCTGTAGATAGTTTGTTCTAGTTTTGTTTCTTTTTCTCTTGAAACTTTAGTAGAACCATGTCACACTGGGATGGGGAAAGCTTTTAGAAGGATTTGTGTCCACATTTGAGCAAAGCAGTGGAGGAGATGCTTCCATCCTTGAATCTATCTTAGTTTATGTAAAATAATAATCCAAAAAGGCAGTAAAAACAGCATCATCATTAATAATCATCATTAAGCTAATATTTATTAAGGGCTTGCAGCATGCTGGACAACATTGTAAGTTGTTTGCATGTGTTAACTAATTTAATTTTTAATAAACAATATTAGCGGTAGATGCTATTATTAGATAATCTATGAATCAAGAGAGCAAGTAATATATTCCCGCTTCTGCAATTCAGACAGAGTGAGTCACCCCCATCCTACCTTCCACCATCACGCTCCACTTTTACTCCCTGATTTAATATATGGGCCCCTGAGAGATATTTCTCTTTTTATGCCTCAGGAAGAGTTCTAGGTTTTCATGTTCTCATACCCATAGCTGACAACTGTCTGTGTATAATACACAAATATTTTTCTCATGCAATATCAGGTGATAATAATAATAAAACAATAACAACAAGCACCACTTAAAGGTATCAAACCTAACTTCAGAGGTAGGTTTTCATTGAAACACAAGAAACTTGAACTGCAGATCCTCTCACCTGTGCAGGCCTCTTCCACAGTCATATCAATTTTATATTTGTATTTTTGCTCTCTTGTTCTTAAAGAAAATGCCAGCAACTGTACAAGTTTCACAGTATTCAAAACTTACAAATATCACTTCAATATTCTAGAAATCCTTCCACAAGTGACTGAATGTGAGGCAAATGTTGACTATTCATAGGACTCAATCATTCAGTAAAAATCTGAGATTAAGGTTCCTAAACACCTGTGTTTCATCCCAAAACTGACTCAGTGATTGTTTGGCCCCTGGAGTTTTCTCTGGAAGGTGATTTAGAGAATAATGAGACAAAATATTTCAAATTAAGGAATAATTATTATAAATAATAATTTGTGAATTATAAAATAACATATATATTATAATTGGAGAAAAATGAAGATAAGATCTACGATGTGACTTACATCCCTGTCTGTACATGAGAGAATAAACCTGTGTATTTTTTTCCCAAAATCTAACCCACATCGAGTTTCTTCTTAAGTTATTGCACTTTTCTTTTCCCATTCTTGAGCACAGCAGCTATTTCATGTCATCCCATAGAATCAGGTAAGGGAATTGACTGGGCAAAATTTCAGCTCACTTCAATTTTTCCAGATTAAATACATCTCATCGAAATAGAACAACATTATTGAGCACCATGCCAAAATCTAAATTCTACTCTACACGTGGGCACTTTAACCCTTAGGGATCACAGCATTTGTATTTGATCTGTGGACTTTCAGAAATCGGAGTCCCTTACTTCCATGGCCAAGCCAACCTTCCTATTTTGGGAATAAAATTATTGTAAAATTTAGCACATTAACAATATCACCTGTATTAGATAACTCCTCAGTATTTCATGCATATTTTGTATAGAAAAAAAAAATCAAACTGTATATTAGCTGATTACTAACTATACGGAGTCAAAATCTACGTACGTATTTTAAAGGTAAAATAGTTAACTTTTAAAAAAATTTTTTTAAAGCAATCAGCTAATATCAATTATTTGATTTTTTTTTCACTTGAACAAATATATTTTGAGGCTTGACCCTTTGTTCATTTCCCTCCCTCCCCCCAGGAATGCAGACACCAGGACTAATAAAATATCACTTGTAATTTGTACAATGTGCTTAATCACGGACTAGAGGTCTAGTTTTCCCAGAAGGTCTCTGAGAAACAAAGTATGAATTCCACCCTGATCAGGCAGCCAGCCTGTGTCCACCGAGAGGTTTAAAGTCTTATATAAGGACGAGAAAATGAGTTTGAACATTTGATTCTTTTTTCCACTAAATTTTTTCATGGTAAATGATTGAAGACTTATTTGCTGAGGCAAAAAAAAAAAAAAAAAAGCAATCCTGCAAGTTCATAGAATGGTAACACTTCCTAAAATGTGTTTCAAATTAGGGATTTCACAGTTTTGGATTTCTTTGTGAATTTATTTTTCTGCCACCCTGTACAAGTGTCAAGCAGCTTGATTTTCTTAATACATGCAGTTTTGTCTGTGACTTTTTAATATATATGACAAACAAATAATATAATTTAACTTAAAAATTTTTGAAAGACAGACTTACTGTGCCTCTCTAATGCTGTGCCCAAGTGGGGTGACAGGAAAATCATCTATGTAATTTTGCAGATCCATTTCCCAACTCCCTGTTTAATGATTTATTTCAAAAAATCTTCTAGGAGATTGAAACATTATCTCTATAAAAGACAATATATCTCAATTAAAAATTTTTTTCAGCTATTTTTATGTATGTAAAATAATCTATATGTCTAAATACCTAATTAAAAAGAATATGCTTTTCAACACAGTGGCTTGTTTTTCAGTTTTAAAAACGTGGTCTGCTGGAGGTAAAGCAGTCTTGTTCATAATAACAACCATTCAGATTTCAAATAGCTCTTTTGGGCCATTAATGACTCTGAATTTAACCTAAAATATTATAATACCTTGAATACTTCGCTACAATTCGTGTCAAAAAGATCAATATATGACTAGTCTCAGGGACACTATTTAAAGGAATGTGTTTTATTTGATAAATTATGTAGAGTGAATAGTATTTTTCTTGGATGCCCATTTCCTTTGATTTGGGCGATTTCTGGGCTGGCTAGATTATCCACATTACATTTGGATGATTACTGCAAAAATTGAATATCTAGATATGTTATCTGAGATTAATTTGGCCATATATTGATTTTAAATTTTCTTAGGACAGCAATCACAAAAGAGCAAGGTGAGAGATGTGTCTTTGTAAAGCGAGAAAAGGGTAGGGTTTGAAGGTCCAGTGCAACCCCTACTGGGCAGCATGGTCCTGGAGGCATCACTTGTAGTCTTGACTGGGGTAGAAAAAAATGTTTCTTATTTTTGCCTTGCCACTTTGTATTATGCTCAAGGCGTAGACATATTCAACAATATTACTGGAGTGGTGAAAGGCTGTAAACTGTTTCAAGCAATACAAATTCGTGGTGAGAGTCTTTGCAGTTGAATTAAAATATTTCGTAAATTGTTTTATTTCAAGTGAAATATATATGCATACATGCATATGCATATATTTTTCTATATATAATGTGTAACTGTCTAGCTTTCATAACTGATTTTGAATACATGCACATTATCTCACCAAGCTGATTTTTTTAGTTCCCTTATCTGTTTTTATCATGTACTCATCATTCTAAAATGCTTCCGTAAAGCATATTACATTTATTATACTTCTACAAATTATTTACACAATGAAAATTCCTAATATGATATTGTTAGTTAAAAAAAACAAAGTATGCCTCAGTTTATACGAACTTGGTTGACTATAGATAATGTAAAAAATAAAATTTCTACTAGAGTAAATTTGCATATGAATTTATAAGCTTTATTTGCAATTCATGAATAGGAAGTTTCAGACAATAGCTTCCCAATTCATGAATAGCAGATATAGTTTATGAGCTCATATACTAACTGGTTCATTCACATTTAGGCTTCTGAGGTCAGGCATTTACAGAACAAAGACTTACATTTTGGTTTGCTCATGTGACTGCATCTTGGACCAAGTATAGTCAAGTTAATAGTGAATACAACTGATGATGAGTCATTGAATTTTTTTTTTATTAACTTTTATTGAGCTTCAAGTGAACGTTTACAAATCAAGTCAGTCTGTCACATATAAGTTTATGTACATCTTACTCCGTACTCCCACTTGCTCTCCCCCTAATGAGTCAGCCCTTCCAGTCTCTCCTTTCTGACAATTTTGCCAGCTTCCAACTCTCTCTATCCTCCCATCCCCCCTCCAGACAGGAGATGCCTACACAGTCTCAAGTGTCCACCTGATATAATTAGCTCACTCTTCATCAGCATCTCTCTCCTACCCACTGTCCAGTCCCTTTCATGTCTGATGAGTTGTCTTCGGGGATGGTTCGTGTCCTGTGCCAACAGAAGGTTTGGGGACCATGACCGCCGGGATTCCTCTAGTCTCAGTCAGACCATTAAGTGTGGTCTTTTTAGAGTCATTGAATTTTATATGCCAGAATTGTATTAGTATTTGCACGTGTATAATCAACAATTGTTATTGTCAGTTAATTTTGTGCTTTGCTGCTAGCCACAGGGTTGGCAGTTCGAGCCTACCAGCCACTCCTTGGAAACCCTATGAAGCAATTTTACTCTGTCCTATAGGGTCTTTGTGAATCGGAATCAACTCAACAACAAGGGGTTTTATATTAAAGTTGGCTAGTTTTTAATTGAAAATATTTTCTATTTCTTAACGTTGTTCTGCAATAAGAATTATCCAAAACTTTTGAATTTTAAAAAAGCCATCAGTAGTCTTTTGATTTCATATCCCAATTGAGGAGCAAGTGATAAACTTTTACTAATTGCCACTTCTTCCAAGTGCGGTTTAAATGTAAATTTCCCCAATTAATATAACAGGACTAAGTAAAATTAAAAATGCCATTCTTGACATGCTTCTTGAGTTAAATTTAGATGAATAATTGTTAACTTCTATTTTAATGATTCATTCTCCAACCATCCCTTAGGTCTGGCATATAGATAGATAGACAGACAGATAGATAGATAGATGATAGATGCTGATGATGATAGGTAGATAGACAGATGATAGATAGATAAATAGATACATGATAGACAGATAGATAGACAGACAGATAGATGATAGATAGATAGATAATAGATAGGTTTTAGGTAGGTAGATAGATAGATAGATGATAGATGATAGATAGATGATAGATAGATAGATGATAGATAGATAGATGAAAGAAAGACAGATAGAAAAAAAAATTTTTTTTTAGATAGAGATAGATGATAGATAATAGATAGATAGGTTTTAAGGTAGGTAGATAGATGATAGATAGACAGATGATAGATAGATAGATGATAGATAGATGAAAGAAAGATAGATGATAGATAGACAGACAGGTAGGTAGATAGATGATAGATAGGTAGGTAGGTGGGTAGGTAGGTGGGTAGACAGGTAGGTAGATAGGTAGGTAGATGATAGGTAGGTAGGTAGGTAGGTAGATCGATCAATCTTTTTTTTTTTGGAGGGCTTTGTCAATGAATTCCTATTTACACTTATAGATGTTATCTACATAACCACCAATTCATTTAGAAGAGCTAAAATATTCCTGACCCACAAATGTTAATATAATTTTTATTACAATGTATAGCCAATACAAATTCAAAATTGAAAAATGGAGTCGAGAAGTTTTTTTTAAAGAATATTATACCAAGTTTAACCAACAGTGCAATTCTAAACTATATATATGAAGGAATTGAGTGAAAGATTTTTCACAACATGTGAACATGTCTCTAGTCTATCATCATGAAGATATTTACAAGGGGAGTAATAACTCACGTTGGCAAATCATCTAAATGTTTTATCCCCATATTATATTTTTATTCTGTGATCAATTTTAAAGAAACGTTATTTTTATTTGATTTTTCAAAATGCCCATTGCTCAATAGACACAGATTCAGTGCATAAAAACCCAAAACCAAACCCATTGCTGTTGAATTGATTCTGACTCATAGTACCCTATAGGACAGGGAAGAACTGCCCCATAGAGTTTCCACGGAGTGCCTGGAGGATTCAAACTGCTGACCTTTTGGTTAGCAGCCATAGCACTTAACTACTACACTACCAGGGTTTGCTATATAAAAACAGGGAGAGACATAGTCACCTAAGCTGATTAAAGGGAATCCTACTGCATTTAATAATCATTTTGTTTTCTCTCAAATGTCAATCAATGTTGTTAATGGAATTTTCAGATATGGTCTGCTTTGTTTTGATTTAAGCCATGAAGACAGAAAATCAAACTTTTGGAGCAGAGTTTATACTTCTTGGCCTTTTCCAATATGGCCAAATGAACAAGATACTCTTTGTTGCCATTACTGTCATCTTCTCAGTGGCTTTGATGGGAAATATCATACTGATCCACCTCATCCGATTGGACACTCTGCTCCACACTCCCATGTACTTCCTCCTCAGTCAGCTCTCCTTCATTGACATGGTGTACATCTCCACCACGGTGCCCAAGATGGCAGCAAACTTCCTGTCAAATAGTAAGACCATTACTTTTTTAGGTTGTGAGATTCAAACCTTTCTGTTTTTGACTCTTGGTGGAAGTGAAGCTCTTCTTGGTTTCATGTCTTATGATAGACACGTAGCGATCTGTCACCCTTCACATTATCCTGTGCTCATGAGCAAGACGATCTGTTTGTCTATGGTCATATGTGCATGGGCCAGTAGTTCTATCAATGCTTTAATACATACACTGTATGTATTTCAACTTCCATTCTGTACATCTCGGATCATTAACCACTTTTTCTGTGAAGTTCCATCTCTAATGCCTTTGGTGTGTCAGGACACCTCCCAGTATGAGTATACTGTCCTCTTTAGTGGCCTTGTCATTCTGTTACTACCATTCATGGCCATTCTGGCTTCCTATGCCCAGGTGCTTATTGTGGTGTACCAGATAAGCTCAGGTAAAGGGCAGACAAAAGCCATCTCCACGTGTTCCTCTCATCTGATTGTGGCAAGCCTATTCTATGGGGCTACTCTCTCCACCTATACAAGGCCACATTCCTTGCATTACCCTGAGGAAGATAAAGTGGTGGCGGTGTTTTACAGTATCATTACACCTCTTCTGAACCCATTTATCTACAGTCTGAGGAATAAGGAGGTCATGGGGGCCATGAGAAGAGTGCTGGGAAAATAGACATTTGTACAGAAAATATGACTTTAGGAACCCTTTATAGTTTGAGACTGAACAACATGATTTGATTAGCCTACTGTCTAGAGAGAAGTAAGCTCAAAGAAATGTTTACAAAATAAATAAACGTAACAATGCCTTGGTTTCTACACTTCTCAGAAATAACTAAAGCTTTGTTATTGGAACTGGGTGGATTTGCCGTGTAAAAGCAAGAGAATCGTTGCCATTTTCAACTTTATCTTCTAAAGCAATAGATTTAATCCCTGTCAACACAATGCTCCCATGCCATAACAAATTTTTAGTACCTTTTTAATATTCTGAAATAAAATGCACATGAAATATAATTTACCATATAATACATAATATCAGGAAAATACATATGATGACCAAACTATAATATAGAGCAAAATGCATACATCCACTTATTTATTTACTTATTCATTCATTGAACAAGGGCTTTAATGCTTTAACTCTGTATGTGACACTGTTATAGGCACTGGTGAAATGGGATTAAACAAGAAAAAACTGACGTAAGTCTCTGCTCTCATGAAGTTTACATTTTATCGTGGGGAGAAAGACAGTATATAAAATTAACGGGTAAAGCGACCTTATATGAGTCGGAATCAACTCGACAGCACTGGGTTTGGGTAAATTTCAGAGTATACCAAAAAGTATTAATCACCATGAAGAAGAACTAAGTGGAAAATTGGAATCGGGAAAACAAAGGGTATTTGCAATGTTAAGTCAAACAGAGAAGGGAGAACCAAGAATGCAACATTTGTCAAAAACTAAAAGGAGTCGAGGACAAGAGACAAGTGGATATCTGTGGATGAATGTTCTGGGAAGAGCAAAGAACAAGTGAGAATTCCCTGAGGTGGGGACATGCCCAGCATAGTCACAAAAGATCAAGGAGTAAATTGGTGAGACACAGAAAATAGGTATATGTTTTGGAGCCGGGTCTTACAGTGTAAATTAGATCGATGTGAGGATTGTGGTTTTGAACCTAAAACGATGGGCTACCTTTGCAGAGTTGTGGTAGAGAATTGATGTGGGCAGAAGAAAGCCATTGCAGTAGTCCAGCTGTGACAAGATATTACCTTGGACCAAGGTGATATTAGTGGAGAGGCAAAGACTGGGCAGATTCAGGAGACTGGGAGAAAGCAGACATTTGAGTTTTGTGGACACATGGGATGTGAAATACTATGAAATAAGAAGCTTTCAGAATTGGGCTAAAACTTGAAATTAACAACTGGAAGTGTGGAACTGTCATCATTACAGCTTGAGGGAAACCACAGGTGGAGCATTTCATCATTCGTCATCTCTTATGCTACTTTCATGTTAATGCCTTAGGCCCACAATTACAATCATTATTCTGGCTTCTATCGCCATTAAATAGAAGCTCTTATTTCTCATCACCATTGAGTCGAAACTTTTAAATCAGAAAATAAGTTCTCTTTGATGTCTGGCTTCTTTTCCTAAACATGTTTAAAAGGTTTAACCATATTTTTGAGTGTCTCCATCATTTTTATTACAAAGCTGAATTCCATCATATGGCTTAGAATAATTATTTCCATTCTGATGTCAGAAATGTTTGACTATAATGAATGAAACTACCATAAAGCTTCCTGTACAAGTGTTTTTTGAGAACACGTGAACTCAATTCTCTTGTACATATACCTAAATTGAAATTGCTTGGTCATAAATTAGGCACATGTTTAGCTCTAATAAAAAAAAAAAAATTTTTTTTTTAGCGTTATCCAAAGTGGATTTAATCATTTATTTTCCAATGAGTAATATATGAAAACTTCTTAGAGTCTGAGTGTTGATAATAAATAATGCAGTGGGTTGCTAAACTACTTGCTGCTAAATATAAAGTGGAATATAAACCATGAGAGCAAAATACAACCAGTGTGCCATCAGTGCATGAACAATGGTATTGGAAGAAAGTGTATATTTCTGTGAAATATTTTAGAGATTCACTGACAAGATTTTTCTGGATCCATTGTCAATAATTTTAATAATAATTATATGTAATGGCCTTTAGGAACACTCATTTCTGGCTCAAGACAAAATGTGTTTATTGGTCTATGAATGCCTTACTTCGGTCAGTTTGTTTATAATATAATGTATACCTGTAAGTTCACCACCCAACCCAACAACTAAAATAGTAAATTTATCTTTAGTGCTCCTCCAACTCTTGGCGACCCCATGTGTGTCAGAGTAGAACTGTTCTTGGTAGGGTTTTCAACGGCTTATTTTTCTAATGTGGATCACCAATCCGTTCTCCTGAGGTGCCTCTGGGTAGACTCGAACCACCAAGCTTTCAGTTAGCAGTGACTATGTTAACTGTTCGCACCATCCAGGGACTCTTCATATCCTCCTATACCTCTGGGTAGACTCGAACCACCAAGGTTTCATTTAGCAGTGACTATGTTAACTGTTCGCACCATCCAGGGACTCCTCATATCCTCCTATACCTCTATCATCATTCTGAATTTTTGTTTTTTTAATTCTCTTGCTATAATTATAATATAGAATTCATAGGGTATTAGAAAATATTTTTAGATGCTGTAGAACTTAATAAAGGGGTCTTAAGTTGTAGATAATCTTTTTGAAAATTGTTTTTTCGGTTGACATTACTAACGCTCCAGGTTGAATGAAATGACAGCCCATTCTATTTTATTATTGAATGGCATTCTATTTTAAGACTATACTACACATTTATCCATTTTTTGTTGTTGGTGTTGTTGCTGATAGATGCTTGTTTTATTTCTAGTTGTCTACTATTATATACAATGCACTTATAAACATTGTTGCATTTGTCTCCTGTTTCCCATAAACAAGAGTTTGTATTTTGTATATATCTACGAATGGAATTGGTGGTGAAATTACTTAAGTGTGTAAACCATTTGTGTTTTACATAAAGTTTGAAATTCTAATTTATACTTACTATCAAAAATGAAAATAATAAATCCATATTTTAATAAATGTACATTCAAATTTAATGAATTTTAACATATTTAAATATTTTTCACACAGACTGCATGAAAGTTCACATCTGCAGACCACATCAGTCAGTGAAGTATATGGTTGTATGTCCAGTTGCTAGCTTCAAGTTTCAGGTAATCTCCACCCCAGCTTCTTGATCTTGGCCTTAGAGTTTTATACATCCTTGATCTTTTATTATTGTGATTAATTTTTGTAGTATTTTTGACCATTTTCATGCTTTTGAGTTCCAATAGAGCCTAAACCTGACTAAATACGATGCCTAAACTTCAACAGCTATAGCTAACAAACTTTTTTTAATAGCAATTTGAAGGATGATTTGTGTAAGTTATACAGAATAAAGAAATCCATATACAGTACATTCACAACTAATCAGATAGATTATCGCAAATTGAACGAACCTATATGAAAGTAGTAACATATTATTAGCACTTGAGAAGATTCCTCATGCCTCCCCCTAGCTGCTACCCATACTTACTTGTAATGAAACCATTATATTTAAGTGCATTATCCATGAATTATACTGAACAATGAAAAAATAAATCATTTCAATTATTACATAAATTCAATATAATCCCCATTAGAATCCCATCAGTGTGTGCATGTGTGTGTGTTTAATTTACAAGTTGGCTATAGAATTTATATAAAATGATGCAAAAAACAGTAATAGCTCAAAGGGAATTTTAAAAATAATAAAATGAGATGCATCATTCTATGTGATATTAAAAATTTGTATTGATATAATTATAGACCAGTGGAAGAGAATACATAATACAGATGCACACATATGTGTACAATGATGAGTCACATATGTCAGGTGCTTGTATGGGGAGTGATAAAAGGATACACATTTCAGTGAAAGTTGTTGGATCAATTGTATATCCGTGTATATTTTTAAAAAATGAGATGTGGATAATGTCAGTGAAAATGACCAAGTTGATAGCCTCAGATAGCTTCTGTGAAGGGCCTGTTCCTGCACAGAAACAGCGACAAAGCAAAAAGTGTTAGAATCAACTTTTTTTGAAATTTAGAAAGTTTTAAAATATTTACAGCAACCAAGCAAATACTGAAATAAGAGAAAACCAGAAAACCGAACCCACTCCCATCAAGTCGATTGCGACTCATAGCGACCCCATAGGACAGAGTAGAGCTGCACTATAGAGTTTCCGAGGAGCGTCTGGTGGATTCGAACTGCTGACCTCTTGGTTAGCAGCCATAGCACTTAACCACTATGCCACCAGTGTTTCTGAAATAAGAGAAAGGCCACTTAAAAACATCAGGAGAGGGGATGTTACAGAAAACAGTGTGTTAAGAAGGTATAGGATTCATTCCCTCCACTGAAGCAATGAAAAAAACCAAAAACCAAACCCAATGCCATCGAGTCGACTCCCACTCATAGCGACCCTATAGAACAGAGTAGAACTGCCCCATAGAGTTTCCATGGAGCGCCTGGAGGCTTCGAACTGCCGACCCTTTGGTTAGCAGCCATAGCACTTAACCACTAGGCCACCAGGGTTTCCCTGAAGCAATGAATAAGTGGGAAAAAAACCTGACAGAATAAACATTAAGTGCTTCATGAGAAAAGATGCTGTTGAATTTTGATGAAAAATTGTGGCATTTTTGTTTATTCACCTACTATCCCCCATTCTCCACTTGGCAGCTGCCATGAAGACAGCAGCCCACATTCCTGGTGTGGCTTGCTGGTGCCAGGGTGTGGACAAGACAGATCTTTTTTCTAAAAATGTTGTTGTTGTTTATTTTGACCAATCTGGTAGTTCCAGAGATACTTGCTCTGAGATAGGCCTTGGCTTTACTCCTCTCAGACATGAGTGGCTACCAGGTGGTGTCTGTCTGTGAAAAGCCTTAAAGACATATAATGCCATAACCAGCTTAGGTAAGGAATGGAGAACAGGGAAAGAAGCAGACAAACCTGATAGCCTGGAAAAGAAGAGGCTGATGAGGCAGATGCATGGGAGAATAAACTGTTTGTAGAGATACTGAATGTACTGAAGGATCAGAGATCCAATGTACATACCCAGGTTGAATGCATGCTCAGACAAGACCTGAGAGGACCCTAGGTTTGAGCCTCTGGCAGATCTTTGGGCTCTGCACAAACGGAGGTGTAGACTAAGGCCCAGTTGTAGGTGGCCTGGCTAAGCATTGAAAGAGTACCTAATTCAGAGTCAATCTTCAATGACCAGGAAAGGGTTTTTAGTTTTCTTTTTCTTCTCTTTTTGACCCCAAAAAAGGTCTCTATCAGGTCACTGGTTGACCACTAAAATAACTGAAGATAGACTTCAGTGACCACACATGGCAAAGAAAACAGTCTATGAAAAATAATAAATACATACAAACAAATAAATAGTTTGGAAATGTCACTAAACAGATGACCGCAGCCCTCAACAATAACAGCAAGCGCTAGGTAGGCTGGAGAATCTGCTTTTCAGAGTTAACACATAAAATTCACAAAGCCCAGTGTTTGGTAAAAATACTAGGCATGCCAAGAAACAGGAAGTACAACCAATTCACAGGAAAAAAAAAAAAATCGGTGAAAGCAGTCCCTGAAGAACCAATGACATAGAATTGCTAGGCAAATCGTTTAAATCTACTGTGTTAAACGTGGTCAAAGACCTAAAGGAAAACAGGAGAATGTCTCAACGAATAGAGAATATCAATAATGACAAAGAAATTATAAAGAAGGCATCAAATAGAAATTAACATCAATCTTTCTCAAACTTTTCCAAAAACTAAAAGGAAGGAATAATTTGTAACTCAATCCATGATGCTATCAGCATCCTGATATTTAGCCAGACAAAGCCATCAGAAAAAAATACTGCATAGAAATATCTATGGAAATCCTCAACAAAATAGTAAAACTCCAATCCAGCAGCATATTAAAAGGACCATATGCCATAACCCTGTGTGCTTTGTCCCACAAGTGCAGCATATATAAAAGTCAATCAGTGTAATGCAACACATTAATAGAACGTAGGGAGAGGGGGATGATCTATCAACTGATGCAGAAAAAAGCGTTTAACAAAAAAACACTCAAAAATCAGGAATAAAAGCAAACTTCCTATTGTGTGAGAGTCAAAAATGGCCTCTGTGTATTAGCCCCAAGTTATTTACTTCTTCAAGTAAGCTGACGCGTATTATATGGAAAAAAAAAAGAAACTGGCATGAAACTCAAACTTGTACATGTCCAACTGATTTAAAAATAGCCCAGATAAGCAGATTTTTAGCCACTTAGGACCTGCCTGTTTTACATACCCTGCAAAACTGGACTCAACTTCTGCTAGTCCTAAAAAAAAAAAAAAAAAAAAAAGATAAATTCCTGTAGTTATAAAGACCCTAAGATGCTGCTGCTTTTAGAGCTCTCTGACCCAGAGACTTATCGCCTGGCTGCAGGAGGATATCGCTTCTCACCCCTGGGAGCTTTCTTGCTCTCTTCTCCTTCTGATGCTACCTGTGACTCTAGCCTCTGGAAGACCTTCTGCTACAGGGACCACCCCCTTGCATGTGACTTTCAATGTGTTGGCCCCATTAAATAGCTTGTTGTGCAATACTGTCATATAGTTCTGAATTTCCTTCACCTCAGTACACTTCCTTAAAATGATAAAGGACAGTTGTGAAAAACCAACAATTAACATTATACTCAATGGTGAAAGACTGAAAGATTTTGCCATAAAATCAGGAACACGGCAAGGATATCTCTTTTCCCTACTTCTATTCAACACTGTGGTCTTTTTGTTCGCCTCTGTGAATGTGAAAACTGGACAATGAAAAAAGAAGGCAGGAGAAGTACTGATGCGTGGAAGTGTGGTGTTGGTGAAGAATATTGAATGTACCATGGATTAACAAAAGAACAAAAAAATCAGTCTTACAATAAAACAGTGAAATGTTCCTTAGGAATGAGGATGGCAAGACTTCATCTTACTTACTTTGGACACATTATCTGGAAAGACCGATCACTAGGAAAAGAAGTCCTGTTAGGTGAAGTAGAAGATCACAAAAATAAAGGAAACCCTCAAAAAGATGGATTGACCCAATAACAACAACAATGGACTCAAACATACCAACAATCATTAGGATGGCACGGGACCAGGGAAAATTTCTTTCTCTTATATATTAGGTTACTTTGAGTAGAAGCCAACTAAATAGCAACTGCTCTCAACAACATTCAGCGCAAGACATCAACAACAACATAGCTACAGCTATATCTTCATATAAAACAAAAACCACCACCAGTTGCAGTAGAATCAAACGCAACTCACAGTGACCCGTTGGGTGTCGGAGTAGAACCGGGCTCCGTCAGTAGGCTGCACTGTGTGTCTGTACCATAATTTGTTTCCCATTCGTCTGTTGGTGAGCATTTAGGTTGTTTACATCTTTGTGCTGTTGTGAATGGTGCTCCCATGAACATGGTATGCATGTGTCTATTCCTGCGACTGCTCTTACTTCTCTTGGGTATATTCCTATGAGTGGTATTGCTGGATCTTATGGTATTTCTACTTCTAGCTTTTTAAGGAAGCACCAGATTGTTTTCCAAAGTGATTGTATCATTTTACATTCTCACCAGCAGTGCATGAGAGTCCAATCTCTCCACAACCTCTCCAACATTTTTATTTTGTGGTTTATGGATTGACCAAACCCATCGCCATTGAGTCATTTCTGACTCATAGAGACCCTATAGGACAGAGTAGAACTGCCTTGTGGAGTTTCCAAGGAGCGCCTGGTGGATTCCAACTGCCGACCTTTTGGTTAACAGCATTTAACCACTACACCACCAGGGTGTCCTTTTTTTGGATTAGCGCCAGTGTTATTGGGGTGATAAGACATCTCTTTGTTGTTTTAATTTGCATTTCTCTGGTGGCTAATGATCATGAGCATTTCCTCATGTGTACATTAGCTACCTGAATATCTTTTTTGGTGCAGTGTCTGTTCATATACTTTGCCCATTTTTAATTTTTTTTGTTTGCCTTTTTGTAGTTGAGGTGTTGCTGTATTTTGTAGATTTAATGATTAGACCCTTACCAGATATGTCATAGCTAAAAATTTCTTCCCAATCCATAGGTTCTGTTTTTACTCTTTTGATGAGCATAACTGATTTTTAGCAGACCCCAGTTATCTAGTTTCTCTTCTGATGTTTCTGCATTGTTGGTTATGGTTTGTATTCTGTTTATGTCGTGTATCAGGCCTCCTAGCATTGTCCCTATTTTTTCTTCCGTGATCTTTATCATTTTAGGTTTTATATTTAGGTCTTTGATCATTTTGAGTTAGTTTCTGTGCATGATGTGAGGTATGGGTCCTGTTTCATTTTTTTTGCAGACAGATATCCAGTTACGCCAGCACCACTTGTTAAAAAGACTGTCTTTTCCCCCATTTAATGGACTTTGGGCCTTTGTCAACTATCAGCTGCTCATGGTGCATGGATTTACGTCTGGGTTCTCAATTTTGTTATATTGGTCTATGTGTCTGTTGTACCAGTACCAGGCTGTTTTGACTCTCATGGTGGTATAACAGGTTCTAACATCAGGTAGTGTGAGGCCTCCCACTTTGTTCTTCTTCAGTAATTCTTTACTTATTTGGGGCTTCTTCCTTTTCCATATGAAGTTTGTGATTTGTTTCTCCAACATGCTAAAAGTTGTCATTGGAATTTGGATTGAGATTGCATTGTATCTGTAGCTCACTTTGGGAAGAACTGACATTTTCATAATGTTGAGTCTTCCTGTCTATCAGCATGGTATGTTTTTCCACTTATTTAGGTCTCTTTTGATTTCTTGTAATAGTGTCTTGTAGTTTTCTTTGTGTAGGTTTTTTACACCTCTGTTTAAATTTATTCCTAAATACTTTATCTTCTTGGGGGCTATTATAATGGTATTGATTTGGTGATTTCCTCTTGGAAGTTCTCTCTTTTGGTGCAGAGGAATCTGACTGACTTATGTATGTTTATCTTATATCCTGATATTTTGCAAAATCTTCTATTTTAGTTGTAGTAGTTTTCTTGTGGATTTTGGGGGGTTTTCCATGTATAAAACCATATCATCTGCAAATAGGGATACTTTTACTTCTTCCTTACCAATTTGGATGCACTTTATTTCTTTTTCTTGCCTTATTGATCTGGCTAGGGCCTCCAGTACAATGTTGAATATGAGTGGTGACAAAGGGCATCCATGTCTGGTTCCCCTTCTCAAGGGGAATGCTTTAAGACTCTTCATTTAGGATGATGTTGGTTGTTGGCTTTGTATAAATGGCCTTTATTATGTCCAGGAATTTTCCTTCTATTCCTATTTCGCTGAGAGTTTTTATCAAGAATGGGTTTTGGACTTTTTAAAATACCTTTTCTGCATCAGTTGATAAGATCATGTGGTTCTTGTCTTTTGTTTTATTTATGTGATGGATTACATTATTGTTTTTCTAATGTTGAACCATCCCTGCATACCTGGTATGAATCCCACGTGGTCATGGTGAATTATTTTTTGATATGTTGTTGAATTCTATTGGCTAGAATTTTGTTGAGGATTTTTGGGTCTATATTCATGAGGGATATTGGTCTGTAATTTTCTTTTTTTTGTGGATCTTTACCTGACTTTTCTATCATGGTTATGCTGGCTTCATAGAATGAGTTTGCGAGTGTTTCATCCTTTTCTATGCCTGAAATGCCTTTGGTAGTAATGGTGTTAACTCTTCCCTGAAAGTTTGGTAGAATTCTCCAGTGAAGCCGTCTGGGCCAGGGCTTTTTTGTTGGTGGTGGTTTTTATTTTTTTAATTATCTCTTCAATCTCTTCTTTTGTTGTGGGTTTATTTAGTTTTTCTACCTCAATTTGTGTTAGTTTAGGTAAGTAGTGTGTTCCTAGAAATTTGTCCATTTCTTCTAGATTTTCAAATTTGTTAGAGTACAATTTTTCATAGTATTCTGTTATGATCCTTTTTATTTCCATTGGGTCTGTTGTGATATCACCCATTCTATTTCTTATTTAGGTTATTTGCTTCCTCTCCTGTTTTTTCTTTTGTCAATTTGACCAATGGTTTATTGATTCTGTTGATCTTTTCAAAAAACCGTCTTTTAGTATTGTCTACTCTTTCAATTGTTTTCCTATTCTCTATCTCATTCATTTCTGCTCTAACCTTTATTATTTCCTTTCTTCTGGTGCCTGAGGGCTACTTTTGTTTCTCTCTATTTGTTCAAGTTGTAGGGTTAATGTTTTGATTTTGGCACTTTCTTCTTTTTGAATGTGTGCATTTATTGTTGTAAATTGACCTCTAAGCATTGCTTTTGCTGTTTTCCAAAGGTTCTGGTAAGACATGTTTTCATTCTTCATTTAATTCTATGAATTTATTTTGTCCATCCTTGATTTCTTCTATAATCCAGTAGTTTTTAAGCAAGGTGTTGTTCTGTTTCCACGTATTTGATTTTTTTTCCTTGCTGTTTCTGTTATTGATTTCTAATTTTATGTCATTATAATCAGAGGATACTCTTTCTTAAGGTCAGCTGATTAACAATTTTAATTCCATGTACAATCTTAATTCTCCTTTGCCATGTAACTTAACATATTCACAGATTCCAGGGATTGAGACAAGGACACCTTTGGAGAATCTTTTTCCTATCTTCCGTATTGATATTTTGTAAAACCATGTCTGTTCAACAGGCAGACATCAAGGCCAGCTCCTGGCAATACAAAAACCTAATTGATAGTGCCAGATCAGCTCCCAGATGTCAAAAAACATTCTACTTCTTCTTCTAGGATATTTGTACTCAGTTCTCTTCCCTTTGAGTTAATTCATCTCACTGTACTACTATGACTTTTTGTTTAACTGTATCTGTTTACAAACTTCAATAAAATTAAAAATATCTCTACTGCAGTAAAAAATGTATTAAAATAATTCATTAAACAAGTACAAATTTGCAATGACTATAGTGGCTATTGTGCCAGTCTGCCTCAACAAAGGTCTCCCTTATCCTCTCTGGCCCGGTATTTCCCCAAGCATGAGGTCCTGCATTAGATTGATCCCTCCTAATGGTTTGTCCAAAGGAAGTGAGTCAGACAATGTTCTGTTGTGATCCGTAAGTTTTACATTGGCTAATTATTGGAAATAGACCACCAGACCATTTTCCTAGTCTAATCTTTTTAAGGTTTTAACCTTGGGCAGTAACTTAACTTTACTAAGATCCAGTTTCATCAAAAGTCAGTGGGAGCTAAAAATAACATTATCTTCATGAATCTGCTTCGATGAAATCATGCAAATAGACTGTTAGGAACGATATAGCTCACTCAGTAATTTCTCAATAAATATATTTTTTATAGTTTTTATTGTGCTTTAAGTGAAAGTTTACAAATCAAATCAGTCTCTCACACAAAAACTTATATACACCTTGCTACATACTCCCAATTGCTATCTCCCTAATGAGACAGCCCGCTCTCTCCCTACACTCTCTCTTTTCGTGTCCATTTCACCAGCTTCTAATCCCCTCCACCCTCTCATTTCCCATCCAGGCAGGAGATGCCAACATAGTCTTAAGTGTCCACCTGATCCAAGAAGCTCACTCCTCACCAGCATCCCTCTCCAACCTATTTTCCAGTCCAATCCATGTCTGAAGAGTTGGTTTCAGGAAAGGATCCTGTCCTGGGCCAACAGAAGGTCTGGGGGCCATGACCACCAGGGTCCTTCTAATCTCAGACCATGAAGTCTGGTCTTTCTATGAGAATTTGGTGTCTGCATCCCACTGCTCTCCTGCTCCCTCAGGGGTTCTCTGTTGTATTCCCCGTCAGGGCAGTCATCGGTGGTAGCCAAGCACCATCTAGTTCTTCTGGTCTCAGGATGATGTAGTCACTGGTTCATGTGGCCCTTTCTGTCCCTTGGGCTCGTAATCACCTTGTGTCCTTGGTGTTCTTCATTCTCCTTTGATCCAGGTGGGTTGAGACCAATCGATGCATCTTAGATGGCTGCTTGCTAGCGTTTAAGACCCCAGATGCCACTCTTCGAAGTGGGATACAGAATGTTTTCTTAATAGATTTTATTGTACCAATTGACTTAGATGTCGCCTGAAACCATGGTCCCCAGACCCCTGCCCCTGCTACGCTGGCCTTTGAAGTATTCAGTTTATTCAGGAAACTTCTTTGCTTTTGGTTTAGTCCAATTGTGCTGACCTCCCCTGTATTGTGTGCTGTCTTTCCCTTCACCTAAAATAGTTCCTATTACTATCTAAACCCCTTTCCCGCCCTCCCTCGCTCCCCCCTCTGGTAATGACAAAAGAATGTTTTCTTCTCAGTTTAAACTATTTCTCAAGTTCTTAGGGCGCCTTGGTTGCTTCCATCTTTTTGCTATTGTAAACAGTGCTGCATAAACATGGGTGTGCATATACCTGTTTGTGTAAAGGCTCTTATTCTTCTAGGATATATTCCAAGGAATGGGATTGCTGGGTCCTATGGTAGTTCTATTTCTAGATTTTTAAGGAAGACCCAAATTGATTTCCAAAGTGCTTGTACCATTTTGCATTCCCACCAGCAGTGTATAAGTGTTCCAATCTCTCCACAGCCTCTCCAACATTTACTATTTTGTGTTTTTTGGATTAACGCCAGCCTTGTTGGAATGAGATGAAGTCTCATTGTAGTTTCGGTCTGCATTTCTTTAATGGCTGGTAATCGTGAACATTTCCTCATGTAGCTGTTAGCTACCTGAATGTCTTCTTTAGTGATGTGTCTATTCATATCTTTTGCCCATTTTTAAATTGGGTTATTTGTCTTTTTGTAGTTGAGTTTTTGCAGTATCATGTAGATTTTAGAGATCAGGCGCTGATTGGAAATGTCATAGTTGAAAACTTTTTCCCATTCTGTAAGTAGTCTTTTTACTCTTTTGGTGAAGTCTTTGGATGAGCATAGGTTTTTGATTTTTAGGAGCTCCCAGTTATCTAGTTTTTGTTTTGTATTTTTAATAATGTTTTCTATACTATTTATGCCATGTATTAGGGCTCCGAACAGTGTCCCTATTTTTTCTTCCATGATCTTTACCTTTTTTTTAGATTTTATATTTAGGTGTTTGATACATTTTGAGCTCATTTTTTTGCATGGAGTGAGGTATGGGTCTTGTTTCACTTTTTTGCAGATGGATATCCAGTTATGCCAGCACTATTTGTTAAAAAAAACTGTCTTCTCCCCCCATTTAACTGTTTTGGGGCCTTTGTCAAAAATCAACTGCTCATATGTGGATGGATTTATATCTGGATTCTCAATTCTGTTCCATTGGTCCATGTATCTGTTGTTGTCCCAGTACCAGGCTGTTTTGACTACTGTGGTGGTATAGTAGGTTCTAAAATCAGGGAAAGTAAGGCCTCCCACTTTGTTTTTATTTTTCAGTAATACCTTATTTATCTGGGGCTTCTTTCCCTTCCATATGAAGTTGGTGATTTGTTTCTCCATCTCATCAAGAATGCCGTTGGGATTTGGACCGGAATTGCATTAAATGTATAGATCCCTTTTGGCAGAATAGGCATTTTTATAATGTTAAGTCTTCCTATCGATGAGCAAGGTATGTTTTTCCACTTATGTAAGTCTCTTTTGGTTTCTTGCAGAAGTGTTTTGCAGTTTTTTTGTATAAGTCTTTTACATCTTTGGTAAGATTTATTCCTAATTATTTTATCTTCTTGGGGGCTACTGTAAATGGCATTGATTTGGTGATTTCCTCTTCAATGTTCTTTTTGTTCGTGTAGAGGAATCCAACTGATTTTTGTATGCTTATCTCGTATCCTGATACTCTGCTGAACTCTTCTATTAGTTTCAGTAGTTTTCTGAAGGATTCCTTAGGGTTTTCTGTGTATAAGATCATGTCACCTGCAAATGGAGATACTTTTACTTCTTCCTTGCCAATCTAGATGCCCTTTATTTCTTTATCTAGCCTAATTTCTCTGGCTAGGACCTCCAACACAATGTTGAGTAAGAGCGGTGATAAAGGGCATCCTTGTCTGGTTCCCAGTCTCAGTGGGAATGCTTTCAGGCTCTCTCCATTTAGGGTGACGTTTGCTGTTGGCTTTATATAAATGCCCTTTATTATGTTGAGAAATTTTCCTTCTATTCCTGTTTTGCTCAAGTTTTTATCATGAATAGGTGTTGGACTTTGTCAAATGCCTTTTCTGCATCAATTGATAAAATCCTGTGATTCTTGTCTTTTGTTTTATTTATGTCATGGATTACATTAATTGTTTTTCTAATGTTGAACTATCCCTGCATACCTGGTATGAATCCCACTTGGTCATGGTGAATTATTTTTTTGATATGTTGTTGAATTCTATTGGCGAGAATTTTGTTGAGGATTTTTGTATCTAAGTTCCTGAGGGATATAGGTCTATAATTTTCTTTTCTTGTGGTGTCTTTACGTGGTTTTGGTATGAGGGATATGGTGGCTTCATAGAATGAGTTTGGTAGTATTCTGTCCTTTCTATGCTCTGAAGTACCTTTAGTAGTAGTGGTGTTAACTCTTCTCTGAAAGTTTGGTAGAACTCTGCAGTGAAGCTGTCCAGGGCTTTTTTTGGGGTGGGGGGGGGTTTGATTGCCTTTTCCACCTCTTCTTTTGTTATGGGTCTATTTAGCTGTTCTACCTCTTTTTGTGTTAGTTTAGGTAGGCAGTGTGTTTCTAGGAATTCACCCATTTCTTCTAGGTTTTCACATTTGTCAGAGTACAATTTTTCACAGAAATCTGATATGATTCTTTTAATTTTAGTTGGGTATGTTGTAATATCGCCCATCTCATTTCTTATTCAGGTTATTTGGTTCCTCTCCTGTTTTTCTTTTGTCAGTTTGGCTAGTGGTTTATCAATTTTGTTAGTTTTTTCAAAAAAAACAGCTTTTGGTCTTGTTAATTCTTTTCATTGTTTTCTATTTCTTTTAGTTCAGCTCTAATTTTTAGTATTTGTTTTTTTTTTTCTGGTGCCTGTGAGTTTCTTTTGTTGCTCTCTTTCTATTTGTTCAAGTTGTGGGGATAATTCTTTGATTTTGGCCCCTTCTTCGTTTTGGATGTGTGCATTTATTGATATAAATTGACTTCTGAGCATTTCTTTCACTGTATCCCAGCGTTTTTACAGGAAGTGTTTTCATTCTCGTTGGAATTTCTTTGTTCCATCCTTAATGCCTTCTATAATCCAGTCTTTTGTTTTGTTCAGTTTCCAAGTGTCTGATTTCTTTTCCCTGCTTTTCCTGTTATTGATTTCCACCTTCATGCCCTTATGGTCAGAGAAGATGCTTTGTAATATTTGAATGTTTTGGATTCTGCTAAGGCTTACTTTATGCCGTAATATGTGGTCTTCTAGAGAATGTCCATGTGCACTAGAAAAGAAAGTATACTTGGCTGCTGTCGGGCGGAGTGTTCTGTATATGTCTATGAGGTCAAGTTGGTTGTTTGTGGCATTTAGGTCTTCCGTATCTTTATTGAGCTTCTTTCTGGATGTCCTGTCCTTCACCAAAAGTGGTGTGTTGAAGTCTCCTACTATTATTGTTTTGTCAGAAATTAATAACTCAATAAATATTAACTGTCCTGATTTTTGTTATTGATTTTAATATTATTATTTTCTCTTTTAATTAATTTATTCAGGGTTACCAGAATTTGACTTATATTTCTACTTTCACTTTCTTTTTTCTCATATTATTGACTATATCCATAGGTATATGCCTGTTTGAAAATAAAATTCAAATATCCCTTCATAGATTGGTTTGACAATCCTAGTATAATTATATAATTGTGTGGTTTGTCTATCTAACCACATTGCACATGCAAACAGGATGTGCCTCAAACTACCAGACAACTAGGAATGAGGCATGTACAACCACTGGCATCAACCATTCCATGAGTGCTACAGCCATCTGTGATCAAGACATTTACACAATATTGGCAAAGTGAAAGCCACTATTATTATTTCTAGAAAGCAAACAGTAAACAGTAAAACAAATTCTCAAAGCAGATCTGCTTATTCTTCTCCAAACTACTCATATTCTTTCTAATATCACTGTACTGGCACATTGTGTTTCTGGTCAAATGTTGTCTTCATGTCACCACTGCCTCTGGCTGCCACCATGTTACCCGGGACACCTGCATGGCTTCCGAGGCTTCTGCTCTGCCCCTGGGCCTCACTGGGCCTTGCTTCACTAATGGAAAGACCCCTGCACAGGATCTCCTGAGCCTCTGCCACTGGGCCCTTTTTGACCTATGCTGCTGCCTCCTACCATGCTACCCAGGCCAGAGTGGTTCTCTGTCTTGCTGCCGTGATACCAAGGCCTACCCTGCATGAGGGAATGTATTGTTCCCACCACGATGCCCAAAGGGGGAAGGAAGCAAATTACACCAGCCACACTCAGGTCTCTGTCCCGCAGGTACAACTGTTGCAGTACTTTAGTAGGAGGCACAAGCCTGCGCAAAGACACTCAGTTCTCTCTCTATGGACCAGCAAGCCCACCATCCCTGTCTTCACTGTTACAACTCTCTCTTCTTAATATAGGGAGTTCTCAATGCAGGGACCCTGGGTCCAAGGGATGCCCTCCACTCTATGCTCTTTTTGATGGTAGTGAGGGGCCCCAGAACCTCTGTGGATTTGGCCCTTATATAAGCCTAACAGAATAGGAACAACAACCAATCTCCTAGTTGGACCACAAAGGGCACAATCCCATTAAGTGAATTTTCAATCCACTAGTTTTGTAGTAAATCTACTAATACCTTGCAAAATTTTGGCCCAGACAATCATTTTGTGAAATTACAAGACCAGGGCTAGAAAAGCCATATAAAAGTGATTCATTGCACGGCAATAATTCAGCCCATTTTCTTAACCCTTAACCAGTTCATAAGCAGAGCTGTAACAAATCAATCAGTTAATGCTTATTATATTTTGATTATGTAGCACAGCATCGTATAACCTCCCATATTGGAGCTCCTGAGTGGTGCAAACACTTATACTGTATAATCTCCTGGAGCAGAGCCCCTGGGTGGTACAGTTAACATGTTCAGATGCTAACTGAAAAGACGGAGGTTCAAGTCCACCCAAAGGCACCTTGGAAGAAAGACCTGGTGATCTACTTCTGAAAAATCAACCATTAAAAACTCTACAGAGCACAGTTCCACTCTGACACACACAGGGTTGCCATGAGTCAGATGTAACTCAATGGCAACTGATTTTTACTGTTTTCTGTTGCAAGATAAAGACATTAAAAAAAAAACTCTCATTACTGTATGTCAGTTCATAAGTCAACATATTCAGCTAAAGCAGAGAAGAAAGGAGATAATGAAATTATATTTATTTGATAGATCTGGTACTTTATATTTATTCCATACCTGAAACCAAAACCAAACCCATTGTCATCAAGTCTATTCCAACTCATAGAGATCCAATAGGACAGAGTAGAACTGCCCCATGGAGTTTCCAAGGAGCTTCTGGTGAATTTGAACTGTTGGCGTTTTGGTCAGCTGCTGAGCTCTTAACAACTGCACTACCAGGGCTCCTTATTCTATACAGTAGCCCCTAAAAATAATCCTATGGAAGAGGCATTATTATGCCCCTTTTACAGATGATTAAACTGACGCTCAGAGAGGTTATATAACAGGCCCAAAATATATAACTAGAAAGTTTCAAGACTGGAAAAGTTCAATTCGGTCATGGCCTTTTGTTGGGTAAGACATGTCTAGAAGTCCACTCTATTCCCCACATCATTACCAGCTCTTTCTTGACACATTAGTTATTGTGAAAGTTTAGGTTAACAGAATTGTGGACTAAGTATATTTTCTAGGTATGAGTTAAGTGCTTTATGCATCGTATCTCGTTTAATACTAATAATATTATAAGGCAAGCATCATATTCAAAATAATCACATCCTGACTTTAGCATGTTGATAAAACAGGTCATTATCTTCAGAGATCAAATATCCTGAAATTTTAAAATAATCCTGTATGGAGGTGATAAATGAGGAGAGCATGTGGTCATCTGTATTCTTCCGAATGCTTTCCCACAAGCATTTCTGCAGCCTGAAGCTCAGGAATCCCTAAGGCTTTAGCCAGGTGCCTTGTATTTTATACCGGCAACAGAGGCATTGGTGGGGATCCGAACGGTGATCTGGGAACCAGAGGCTTAGAGTATTCCACACCTCCTGCACGGTGGCTCCTCTGATGCAGGTTAGTGCTACGACTCCTAGACTGAGTGCTTACAACCGGGGATGGTATGCGCTAATGCTTTCACTGTGGCCCACTTAATTTCTGTAATTTTAAAAACTATATCACAATCATACTATTTGGAAAGCACAGAAATTAAAGCACCTGGATTGCACTTGATAACATCATAACTATTCCTTTTATATTCTTCCATATACATTTTTTACAATTTGAAAAATATTGTTTATACAATTAGCATGATATCTAAGCTTGTTCCAGCTGTTATATTTATTGTGTTCCATGGGAAATTTATTAGTTCTACAATAGTTCAGGATGCACATTGTGGAAAACCTTGCAAAATAAGCCCTTTGTGTTTACAGGGTCTCCTCCCAGCCCTTCTTTTTTAGTCATATTTTAGAACGATATCCACAAGGTATGGCAATGCTTCAAGGGACAAGACTAGCTCTCTGGCTCTCACTCCATATTGCCAGATTGACTAATAAAGGATTTTTCACTTTTACCCTGAGATTAATCTTCATTGCATCCCTACTGGTAATGAATATCATAAAGAGACATTGAGTGTATAATGTTTGAATGCATAGAAATTATAAAAATTTCGTTTAAACTATGTATTAATTTCCAGTGAGAAAAAACATCCTTTCATGATTATATTGCACTAAAGTATCTTTATCAAATTGTAATTATGAAAATAATATTACAGGTATTTCCCAGTGTAAGACAGGGTTCCATTCTGAAGACTCTGTCATAAGTCAGCTCTGATATAAGTAGAATATCTAATTTTTTAAAAAATATTCATTATTTTTGTCTCCTATTAACAATATCTTTATAAATCCAATCTTTATTTGTCTTTGGGATTGGCAAGAGAATGATAACATCAACAAATTACGTGCTACAACGTTATATGTAGTACATATTACTAATAATAAGATGTACAAAGATAAAAAAAAGGATAGTCATAGGGCAGTTCGTTGTAACTCAAATATGTCTTAAGTCGGGGACGATCTGTACTAAGCTTTTAGGAAAGTTGAGCCTTAGTTAATACTCTGACTCTAAGGTAAATGGATGCATATATCTGATTCTATTAAATTCTCTATTCATGAATTTCTCTTTGGAAAAAAGTTTGTGTAGAGATAAAATTCATGTTTGATAACATACTAAATATAAATAATTTAATTAAACATTCTACATGCACTTTTTTCATTTTTACAAAGTAAGACAGTTACCCATTTTAAATACACTAACCTGAGACACACAGTTTATAAGAGAGGTGCCTAACTTCACAGAACTCACAGTTGCTCCAGTGAGCTCCAGCAGATTTCCCAGACTGAGATGCACTAGGAAGAAAAGGCTAGCGATCTACTTCTGAAAAGTCAGCCAAAGTGAACCCGATGGATGGCAATAGTCCGATCAACAACCGATTATGGGAATGGCGCAGGACTGGGCAGCATTTTGCCCGGGGTAGCCGTGTGTTAGGTGACTTAATGGCATCTAACAACAACGATGTGTTTGAGGGTCCATTCTTCATTTATGCTGTTTGTTTTATTCAAAAAGTTTTTTTTCCTTTATTTATGTTGTCTGTTTTATTCAAAAAGTTTTGTCATTATTAAGATAATAATTGGAACAAAAAACTGGCTGGCAAGCCCAAAATAACTGTGGGGAGTTTACTTTCATGACCAGGATTTTGGACCCATGCTTCCTACTTTTGAGACCAGGGAAAAATAAATTAATCTAACCCTCCAGTCCTTCATCTGCAAATCTGAAACAGTAACAGTTTACCTCATTTAATTGTTGTGACATTCCATGAGGAAATGCACATCCAGGGTTAACATAGGACTTGGGACATTGTTTGCTACAGTTATAAAAATCCTTGTTATGTCTGAGTTACTCCATCTATATCATGCAGATGTGAAGTAAGAGTCATTTTGGCTTGGAATTGTTTTGGATTGAATTGAAGAAATGAACATACTAGTGCCAGGCCAGAATATTGGACAGGTGGGTATGTAACACAGAGTGTACCTTTGAGAAAGGGGAAGCTTTGCTAATTCTGGGAACACCACATTGAGGTAGACAGAAAAATGTGACAATGGATCTAAAAGTACTCTGAGCTCTCTGCAATTACCCACTTTATACAACTAGAAAATAAATGGGAATACGTTTTTATCCTCTTTTAAATTGTACAGAAATATTATAGACAACTAGAAGTTTATCTGATCTACATACCCTCTTGTACTTTGGTAGTGTGGAATTACACAGAATTGAATTCACTTGGGAACAACTGCCTTTTTGATGTGAAATACGGATAATATTTTCTCTTTTTACCTGCTATTTTAAAAAAATTTGATTGAATTTTGAGACATTATTGAATTTGTGGCAAGTTTCATGGTATCTATTACAATTCTTATAACACATTGAATATTAAAGGCATGAGAACACATTGTAAAATTAATAATCAAGTAACCTAATAGCCTTGGAATAATTAAATTTACCATGGTCATGAGTGTTTCCTCTATGTTCAAAATAAATTCATAGAAGGTAGACAGACAGAGGGCAGACAGAAAAATCTCAAGGAACACAGAAAACATGTCACTTATGCTGAAAAATGAAGACTGATATGTAATGATATTTTTGTTCTTTGGTATGAAATAAGTAACATTACATTCCATGTGAGTTATGGGAAAATACTAATTTTACTTTCAAAATATTTTGGTAGGAAACATCTATGTATGGCCAATAACAATATAATAATGATAATAATCAATAACTTTTTAGAGCTATCTTCTTGTGCATGCATTCTCCAATGTACTTATATACATTTTATTTTGTAGTTATCAGATAATCCTATAGTAGATACTATTATGTCATCTCATTTTGCACATAATGAAACTGAGGTTTAAGCATATTGCTCAAATTTATCCAACTACTAAACAGTGGCATAGGTATTCAAACTCCAGAAACCTGGCCATTAAATATGTACTTTTGTGTTCAGACAACCTTCAGATGAATACAGCTACCAGTTTAAATGTTTATTATTAGATTAGTCATGTAACTTTTCTGAACTTCGTAATTTATACTGATTAAATGTGAAATATACATATATTTCACATTATATGAACTGTTTGTCCAGCGAATAGAATGCCTGATATGATAATATTTTCAAATACAGTTAATTTAAAATAATTTCATCTTAAATTTAAATCTACAGAAGACTTTCAAAATCATATTCATTGAATCTTGGCATCTGAGAAACATTGGAAAGCTGCCCTTAAGCTCAGGGCCTTCGCAGGTGGTTATCAAATCGCCAAAGCAGAGAATGAGCCAGATGGAAACAATTGAAAACAGTGCTCCAGTACAGCTGTCTACCAAAGTCTGCGAATTTTCCCAGTCTGGAAACAAGGAGAGTGGCTCATAGGAAAGTAAGTGACCTTCCCCAAATATAACACATATTTGTGAACAAAATATGGACAGGTCTTTAGAGTTCTGACTCCTAGTCTTCATGTTATTTAAGCAACTCGTAACTTGTATGTCTATACCCAGTGTGCCCTGACCCAGGGCCAGCTTAAGTGAATGAACTTTGCATGTCATGACCTCCAGTTCAGCGGCAGCCAGAGACACAGACCTGTCCATCCACCCAATGCAGTGAGAAACGCTAACAAAGAAAATAGATTAGAAAAGGAAAATGTTTCCTTAAAAATAGAAAGTCATATGAATTTAAAAAGTAATAGGAAAACACAGCTTACCTGAAACTAATAGGAAAGTGAATACATTATTTAAAAAAAAAAAAATCTACAGACACAGACTACTTTACACCTATGTTTTAGTGGTCTTTAAGAACACTGATTATCCCTGTTTCGTTTAAAAAAAAAAAATCAGAGACTACAAATTAAAAGATGAACTATAGCAATACATTTTGTGAGTTTAATATGTTTAATATTCATGCATGCAAAGACAGTACAAGGTAATATTAAATCAACAATGATCATAGATTCAAACAACTTATATACCAATAACAAGTTGTTTGATCCAAATAACATTGAAATTGTTTAAAATGGTAGCCTATTAATGAAATGCAGAACATTAATATTAAATTATTAATATCATATAAGTATCCCAAATATATGTAATATAAAATGCAAAACTTCAGTCCAAAATAACAAAAATGTCAAATATATAAAATCAACTGGAGAAGATATTCACAATGCATATAAATAACAAGTTATAAAGATATATAAATTAAATATATAATTAAATATATAAATTACAAAATACATGAGAAATTCTTTAAATTATTAAGAAAAAGCCAAACAATCTAGAAACCATGAATTAGAGATATTCACAGTTTGCAGAAGAAATCCAAGAGGTCGATGAATAGATTAAAAGAGTTTCTGCCATGTAACTTAAGTGACATGCAATTTAAATTTATTTTCACACTTACATGATTGCTGTTAATTATCGCATCTAACAGTAAAATATGTGGAGGAATTATCACACAAATTGACAGTTGACTGGAGTGTAAAAGGTGGAGATGCAATTATCTTAAACCCAAAATATTCTAGTGAAATATTTACTTGAGAAAATATTGCCACATGCACAAGGATATGGGTTATATTAACAAAAGATTGGAAAGAAGCTAAGTATTCTTAAATAAACATTATATATATATACATCTATATTTATATATATAAATTGCATATATATGATGTAATAAAATTTGGCAGTAGTTAAAAATATATTAAACTGAATATATATTTCACTCAAAATATATATATTTGAGGGAACAAAGCATAAAAGAATGATATGCTCACTATTATAGCATATGTATATCAATTTTGAAAAATGCAACATCTACATATTTTATTGATATGAAAGTCAATGTTGGTATATACTAAGAATCAAAAAATTTTAATATGTATTAAAGGTGTGAAGACCATAGACCATTCACAAAATTTGCAATGTTTTCCAAATAAATTACAGAAAAACTAAAAAAAGATTTACTACACCACAGATTATGAATGAAGTCCAAACATAATACTGTTGGTAATCCTGAATTCACAGCTCTCTTTGACAATTTGAATTTGTGAGCAAAAGACACCACTTACCTAAGTATAATAGGTGAATCCATTTACATGTGCATCCATTCCTACCACCAAAAATACTTAGACGTAAAAGAAACGGAAGTTATAGGTTCTAGTGAAAAGAGGAGCTATTCTGAAAGTGAATGAGTACCTGTATATTTTACCTGTGGGAGATGTTGGACCTCAGGTTCCTTATATGAGAATATCATTTGGATAAGTCATAATCAGTGGATTAGTTTTTGTCTTCTACTTTTAGAAGTATAAGATTATTGATGTCCAAATTTATGTGAAAATTGCATGCAATACAAATTATGTTCATTTATGAAATTATTAACTTTTTTGAATGGATAAAACCCAAACACCTGTGCTGTCAAGTCAATTCTGACCCTATAGGACAGAGTAGACCTGCCCCATTGAGTTTCCAAGGAGTGGTGGTGAGTTTGAACTGCCAACCTTTTGGTTAGCTGCCGAAAGCTTAACCACTGTGCCACCAGGCCTCCCTTAGAATGGATATATTATATATTAAATTAAAATCAGCAGCATTGTTTGAGAACATAATACATAAAAGTTTAAATGTTGAGGGGGTTCTAAACTTAATGAGATGTAGGCACCATGATCAGGAAAGCAAGTCATGATAATATAAATGATATGGCGATGGGTACAGTAGTATCTGTGGTGGCTGAAAGCCTAGTGTGTTTAGAGCACAGGCTGCGTGTAAGTGTGGAATAGAGAATTTTTGCTTTTGTTTTTTCCCCATCAAACTTAGTTTTATCAGTTGTAATTTATTTGTCTTGATATTGAAGAAAATCATGTGAGAATCCATTAAGCAAATATCTAAAACACATGCAAAAGTAATAACTATAGGCATATCACCTCAATACCTACTAAAGTGCATAAATCTGAATTTCCTTCAATATAGAAATACCCAAAGTGTAAAGAACTCGGATTGCATAAGTAATATTTCTTAACACCATGAGTAAATTACGTGTGGCATACTGACAAATTACTAAAAAACAATAGAGGTGTAAGTTGTACTACTGTACATGTATGTTATCTAATTTTGTGTGAATAAAAAATAATGTATAGTAACAGCAGAGATGGATAGTACTATGCTATGGCAAAAATCTTGTTTGTAAGTGAAAGATTAAAGTAGCAATTAGCCCTCCAAGTCTGCGATTTCCCAAGTCATTTGATCAAGTTTTCATAAAGATATGTACAAAAAATTTACAAGCTTCCTTTAAAAAAAAAAAAATTTTTTTTTTTCCTTTTAAACAAATCTTATTTCTGCATCATTTTACATCTTTCAGGCACCAGTAGAGCCATGGTCAATGCAAACGGCACCACAGGAATAAACTTCATTCTTCTAGGGCCTTTAACCACACACAGATCCACCTATTCCTGTTTGCCATGGTGCTTATGATCTTCATCACCTCACTGATGGGCAACACCCTTATGATCATTCTCATTCATGTGGACCCTCAACTCCACATGCCCATGTACTTCCTGCTTAGCCAGCTTTCTTTCATGGACGTGATGCTGGTCTCCACCATCGTTCCCAAAATGGCAGCCAACTACCTGATGGACACTAGGTCTATCTCTCCCACTGGCTGTGGAGTCCAGATCTTCCTGCTTCTCACTCTGGGAGGGAGTGAATGCTTCCTCTTAACGGCCATGTCCTATGACCGCTATGTGGCCATATGTCACCCACTGTGCTATCCCATTCTCATGAGTCAGAAGCTCTGTTTACTCGTGACGTCAGGTTCCTGGCTCCTGGGAGGGATCGATGGGCTGATGCAGGCTGGTGCCACCTTGAGCTTCCCTTACTGTCACTCACGGGAAATCAATCACTTTTTCTGTGAAGCACCATCACTGGTACACCTTGCCTGTGCTGACACCACGATTTTTGAGTTTTTCATGTATGTCTGCTGCATTCTGATGCTCTTGATCCCTTTGTCTCTCATTTTGGCCTCATACAGCCTTATCCTGGCTGCAGTGCTCTGCATGCGGTCAGCTGGAG
The DNA here is from genome assembly GCF_030014295.1 of Loxodonta africana. Taxonomy (NCBI): domain Eukaryota; kingdom Metazoa; phylum Chordata; class Mammalia; order Proboscidea; family Elephantidae; genus Loxodonta; species Loxodonta africana. The sequence goes on along the minus strand of NW_026975625.1, from coordinate 15,447 downwards.
CTGGGAAAAAAGCCTTTAAGACCTGCTCCTCTCACCTGGTGGTTGTGGGACTCTTCTATGGCACCATCATGTTCATCTACGTGAGGTCCAAATCTAACGATTCAGAGGACCATGATAAGGTGGTCTCAGTGTTTTATACCATCTTCACACCTGTCTTGAACCCCCTTATATACAGTGTGAGAAATAAAGAAGTCAAGGGTGCCTTGAGGAGGTGGCTGGAGAGACATTTTATGTGATATCAATGCTGAGCATAATTTGCCAAAAGGGCAGCAACCAAACTGGATACAGGTTACATTTCTAAAATATTGTTTTGCTATTTTGTTCATCCCATTTAAATTCTTCTTTTTGTGTTATCAAGTTATTTTGCTCTTACTTTGCCAATCTGGCTCCATTGTTCCTATATGATTGTTTTTATATATGGTAAACTAATTAAAAATTATATTTGTCCTCCTGTTATAATTTGCAATGGTGTTTTTGCTCTGAAATTAGGGCTCTGGCAATAAGTATGAGTGACTGAGTTTCTAAATAGCATATGATAAGTGTATAATTTGTATTTTTTGATAAATAATGGAAATCATTAATTTTGATGGGGATAATACCTTTTGAAAACTAAAGGTAGATCCTAAATCACATAATGAAGATAAAATAAATTCAAATGAAATAAGGACCCAATGTGACCATCAAACATAAAATACGTAAGAAGACATCAAGAAATATTTGCAAAATGTTGCTGTGGGAAGATTTGTTAAAGAAACTTCCAGACAGAATATAAAAATGCTAATTGGCTTTTCATGACCTATGTTAAAACGTAAGAGTAGAGAGATGAGCTGAAGAAAAAAATATATTGTGTACAAAGGAGTCAGTACACAGTGGATTCAAAAATAAAACTTTCTTTCAGCGAAGAAGTCTCAAATTAAGAAAGGGCCTCAGGCCAAAGATCCAACACAAGTTGTGACTCTAAAATCATTTATTAAGGCTTCAGGACGATTTAAGACACTGTACCTTAAATAAACACCCAAAGAGACAAAAGACCTTCTATAAATCTTGAGAGTCTTGTAGATTCTCTTTAGTTAAAAATATATAGGACTACTAAAATGTTTCAGGGCACTGTAGTGCAGCAGAGTCACAGGAAGCCCAAGGTTGGTAGTTGTGGGTTTTGTCTAATGGAGTATATTCCAGTAAGATTCATGGAAAACTCACAATGTTTGCAAGCATGTTTTTCTGACAGAAATATCACTAGTTTGGTCTAAGGAGTAAGCTGATTGAGGTGACTACTCAGTTTTCTCATGGTAGAGCAAGGGTGACTCAGAAAGCAGAGGCAAAAATCATGTAGAATAATTCCCAGAGAATCACACTGAATCTTAGTTAAGGAGCTGGCAACAATTTCTACCAGAATTTTAGAATTGCAAGTGACTGTATGCTACCCCATTCCCTATTTTAAGAAATGTCTTAAGAGTAATTGTGTTGGTGCAATTATATAATCCCCATGCTGTGACAAAGAGAGAAACGAAGACTTCTAGTGCACATCCCCAGCTGAGAGCCCGGCCAAATTCAAAGCCATTTTTTTCAGTCCTTGGTGGCACATCATGCAAGTGTATCTTTCAGCTCCCAGTTGAGCCACTTCCACTGATGAAGCGTGGAGTAGAGATGAGCTGTCCCTGATGAAACCTGCTGAAATTGCAAATTCATTTGCAAAATAAATAATTGTTTTAAACTGCTGTGCTTTGTGGATACACACACACACACACACACACACACATACACACACACTGGAATAGTGCTCAGGTGAATATATGTGTTACCTAAAACCCATAATAAAGATATGAACTACATTTGAATAAAAGGGGTTATAATTCTCTTTCCCTACTTCATATAATCTGGAACCATTGTTCTGAAAATAATATTTTTATCTGTTTAGAATTATTTTATATTACAGAGAAGTCTTACCACTTCGGCTTTGATTAAAGTTTTAAGATGTTCTAGAAGTGAAAAATCAAAAACAATGTGGTTGAGGAAAACCACTTAGATTTTTCTGTGAGAGGGCCAGGGGTTGCCGTCTGGGATCAGTCAACTAAGAACATGTACCTTGGGTAAGTTAGCTTCTCTGATATACAACTATTCTGTCTATAAAAACAGCATTCCTAAAATTAAAAATATATGTATTATCAAGATTAATTTAAGTTAGTAATGTGAAAATAACATGACAGAGACTTCAGTGCCTGGAAACATGGCAGATGAGGTATCATAACCAACACACAGAGCTAGTTGAATAGATAGATAGACAGACTTGGAAACAGATTATAGGCATGTGGATCTAAGTTTTTCTTTCATGCATTAAAGAACTGCATAGATATACCACAGACACACACATACACAAATAAAAACAGTAATTAGAAAAATAAGGCAGAAGGAAGTAGCTTCTTTACCAGAATATTAGTCAAAGGAAATAAAAAAACAATGCTGTATCAACTTTCATGGCTCTGTGTTTCATGGACAACAGGAGATAAACTACAAGGCCCCTAAAGGTGAGGATTCAGAAGAACTCTGAATAAACCAGGGAATGTAAGGGACAACACAATTCTGTCTGAGTTAGCTAGAAATTAACCTCCCAGCTCCTCAAGTAGGTCCAGGAAATGTGCAGAAAATTCTTTCTCAGTGAATGGCACCAAGTAGAGTGGCTGAGAACTCGGTCAAGAACTTGTAGGTCACATAAAAAGCCCATAATTGTCTGCTGGAGAGAGAGGTCCCATGGAGCAGCATTGCGGCACTAGACATGGGAGTGAAGAAGTATTCTTGGACATCCAGCCCAATAGGTTTTCAGATGACTCCAGCCAGTATCTGATTGCAACTTCAAAATGGACATTCTAGCAGAGAACCAACCCACTCAACCCAGAATCCTGGGGAGATAATAACTTATTGTTTTAAACTGCCAAGTTTTGTGGTGTTTTGTTAGACAGCAATAGCTGTGAAGATATGAGTTAAAATATATAATACCTTTTATTGTTTGAGTAGATGAAGTTGTAATAAAATTAGTTTTTGATTAATTAAGTGTATGGTACATTGTCCTAGATTATCACTAAACATAAAGAAGTAAAGTGCATATTGTCTTAAATGACACAAAGAAATCGTGAAATGCAAAAAAATAATCAATCCAAAGAAGACAGGAATGAGATGAAGGGGGGACACAGAGAAGATAAGTAACTAAAAATCACTACATTGAATAATATAAAGTTTTTTTTAATTTAAAATAAAAAAACTAATAAGCTGAAAAACATAAGTTTTTCAGCAAATGTAAATAGACTAAATATTCCAAGCAAAGAATCTAGACTGGAGAAAACCTTTTCGTATTTTAATTGTTGTTGTTAGGTTCCTTCATGTGGGTTCCTACTCAGAGCGACCCTATGTGCATCATAATGAAACACTGCCCCAATATGCCCCAACCTAACTATCATTTCTATGTTTGAGCCCATTATTGCGGCCACTGTGTTAATCCCTCATTTTTGCTGACCCTCTACTTCACCAAGCATGATGTCCTTCTCCAGGGACTGGTTCCTCCTTATAATATGTCCAAATTACATGGGACGAAATCTCGCCATCCTCGCTTCTAAGGAGCATTCTTGCTGTACTTCTTCCAAGACAAATTTGACCATTCTTTTGACAGTCCATTTTATATTCAATATTTTCCACCAACACTGTGATTCTAAGGCATCGATTCTTCTTTGGTCTTCCGTACTCGTTGTCCATCTTTCACATGCAGAAGTGGCAAAAGGCAACTGAAAATACAATGGCTTGGGTCAGGTGCACCTTAGTCCTCAAAGCGACATTTTTGCTTTTTAACACTTTAAAGAGGGCTTTTGCAGCCAATTTGCCAAATGCAATACATCCTTTGATTTTTTGGCCGCTGCTTCCACTGGAGTTAATTGTAGATCAAAGTAAAATTAAATCCTTGACTACGTCAGTATTTTCTCCATTTATCACGATGTTGGTTACTGGTCCAGTTTTGAGGATTTTTGTTTTCTTTATTTTGAGGTGTAATTCATACTGAAGGCTGACGTCTTTGATCTTCATCAGCAAGTGCTTCAAGTCCTCTTTACTTTCAACAGGCAAGGCTGTGTGTTCTGCATATTGCAGGTTGTTAATGAGTTTTTCTCTAATCCTGATGCTGCCTTCTTCATATAGTCCATCTCAGATCATTTGCTCAGCATACAAATTGAATAAGTATGGTGAAAGGATACAATCCTGATGCACATCTTTTCTGATTTCAAACTAAGCAGTGTCCCATTGTTGTGTTCCAGTTACTGCCTCTTGGTCTATGTAGAGAATCCGCATGAGCAAAATTAAGTGTCCTGGAATTCCCACTCTTTGCAATGTTATCCAAAATTTGTTATGATCCACTCAGTCAAATGCCTTTGAATAGTCAATAATTAACACAGATAAAAATCTTTCTGTTCCACAGTCAGCCCCTGGCCTTGTTCTGACTGATGATATTGAGCTTTTCCTTTGTCTCTTTCCATAGATGTAGTCGTTTTGACTTCTGTGTATTCCATCTGGCGAGGGCCATGTGCATAGTTGCCGTTGATGTTGGTGAAAAAAAGGTATTTGCAATGAAGAAGTCATTGGTCTCGCAAAACTCTATCATTCAATCTCCGGCATTGTTTCTATCACCAAGGCCATATTTTCCGACTACCAATTGTTCTTCTTTGTTTCCAACTTTCACATTCTAATCACCAGTAATTACCAACGCATCCTGATTGCACGTTCAATCAATTTCAGACTACAGAAGCTGAAAAAAATCTTCAATTTCTTCAACTTTGTTCTTAGTGGTTGCTGCGTAAATTTGAATGATAGTCATATTAACTGGTCTTCCTTATAGGCCTATGGATATTATCCTATCACTGACAGCACTGTACTTCAGGATAGACCTCGAATTGTTCTTTTTGACGATAAATGTAACACCATTCCTCTTCAAGTTGTCATTTCTGGCGTAGTAGGCTATGTGTTGTCCGATTCAAAATGGCCAATATCAGTCCATTTCAGCTCACTAATGCCTAGGATATCGATGCTTATGTGTTCCATTTCGTTTTTGAAGATTTCCAATTTTCCTAGATTCATACTTGGTATATTTCAGGTTCCAAGCATTAGTGGTATTTTCAATTGCCTCATATGCATGTGAAAGATGGACAATGAATAAGGAAGACTGAAGAAGAATAGATGCTTTTGAATTGTGGTGTTGGCAAAGAATATTTAATATACCAAAAGAACAAACAAATCTGTCTTGGAAGTAGTACAGCCAGAATGCTCCTTAGAAGCCAGGATGGTGATACTGCATCTAACATACTTTGGCCGTGTTGTCAGAAGAGATCAGTCCCTGGAGAAGGACATCATGCCTGGTAAAGTACAGGGTCAGCTTAAAAGAGGAAGACCCTCAATGAGATGGATTGACACAGTGTCTGCAACTATGGGCTCAAGCATAACAACGAGTGTAAGTATGGCATGGGTCCGGACAGTGTTTCTTTCTGTGGTACATAGGATCGCTATGAGTCGGAAGCAACTCCACTGCACCTAATAACAACAACAATAAACATCTTTCTGGTATTCTCAGCTTTTAGCCAAGATCCACCGGACATCAGCAATTATATCCCTCCTTCTGTGTCATTTTCTTTATTTTTTTTCTTTCAAATCAGGATTTTTTTATTTTAATATTTATTTAACCACAACTTATTTTTAAAAAAGAAAAGAAAAGAAAGGGAACATATATCTGTGTACCCAAAGCCTAGCACACAGAGCACATGTTTCTTGTAGATCAGAGTCATTATACATGGTTGTCTGCCCAATGGATCAGAATCAAGTCATACAGAAATACAGCTGTATATGGCTTCATTATGTCATATCTTCTTTGACAAGACAAGTGATGGAACTTACCATTGTGCCAGTTGGGTAGTGCTCACATAGTTCATCTGAAGAGTTAGTGTTTCTTACTCTTTGGTCTGCCATCCCAATGATCCAGATCTTTCTTCATTATAATACCCTGATTCCATTCCCTTTGAAATCCTTCCACTGGCTATATACTTACATATTCAAATTTATCTCTCTAGGTTTATAGTCTCAGTCTTCCTCAATACATTTAATCAATTAATATATAAAAACAGAACCACCGTGGCCAGAAGTAGAACTGAAGTTAATGTAACAGTGGTTAAGAATTTCAACCTAGGTTTACATTCCTACCCATTACTATCCACAGGACTCTGGATGTGATAATAGCACCTACTTCATGGGGTTAATACGGGCATGGAATGAGCAATGTATGAAAAGTACTTGGTACTGTTCCTGACAGTGCACAATAAATGTTGTAATTATAATTAACAATGCACATGTTATAATTGTTATTATGTGATAGCAATGATGGAAATAACAGTAATTCCCAAATGTTATCAGGTAGATATTTTGATTTTTCTCTTTTTTTTTTTTAATTATGCTTTAGATGAAGGTTTACAGAGCAAATTAATATCTCATTAGGCAATAAATACACATACTTTTTTGTGACATTGGTTGCCAACCCTACACCATGTCAACATTCTACCCTTGTCAAACTTGGGTTCCCCATTATCAGCTTTCCTGTTCCCTCCAGCCTTCTCATCCTTGCCCCTGGGTTGGTGTGCCCATTTAGTCTTGATTTGTTTTACGGGTCTGTCTAAATTTTGGCTGAAGGGTGAACCTTCGGAGTGACTTCAGTACTGATTTAAAAGGACACTTAGGGGCCATACTCTTGAGGTTTCTCCAGTCTCTGTCAGACCAGTAAGTATGGTCTTTTTTTGTAAGTTATAGTTTTGTTCTGCATTTTTCTCCAGTTCTGTCCTGGACCCTCTATTGTGATCCTTGTCAGAGCAGTCGTTGGTGGTAGCTGGGCACCATCTAGTTATGCTGGACTCAGTCTGGTGGAGGCTGTGGTAGTTGTGGCCCATTAGTTTCCACATCCTTTTCTGAATCGGCTTGAATTTCTGGCAGTTTCCTGTTGATGTACTGCTGCAGCCATTTTTTAATTATCTTCAGCAAAATTTTACTTGAGTGAAATTTTAAGGAGGCATATTTAAATATAAAGACAAAGAATATATGAAATTTAAAAGGTCGAAAAGATACGTAAGACAAATATTAATTAAAAGGAAATATGGTTTAGCTATAAAATATTAAACAAAGCAGATTTTAAGAAAAAAAACTCTAGATATGAAGATGTTCACACACACCATATAAGACAGGCTCTATTTTTTTTTGGATTATTAGCTTGGAGTCCTGGTGGTGCAGTGGTTAAAAGCTGACACTTATCAAAAGGTTGGCAGTTCAAATCCACCAGCTGCTCCTTGAAAACCCTACAAGGCAGTTCTGCTTCACCCTATAGGGTTGCTATGAGTTGTAATTGACTCAACATGATTGGTTTTTATTTTTTCATATTAGCCAGCATGTTTTGTAATGCGCCTTGGTTTTCAGATACTTTCACTGACTTTATTTGACTCTATACCAAGGAGAACTACATTTCCCAAGATCCTTTGCCAGCATATTTCTTGTAGGAAATCACAATGTAAGACTGTCAGAAGATTAGAAAGGCTATAGGACAGAAGTCAGCAAATTTCTCCTTCTCTCTTTCCCCACTTCAACTATAGTTCCTGGAAGTAACCGTGGCTCGCCATGATTTCACTTTGAATAAATAGCCACTCTCTTCATGGTTTCAAATATTGTCTGCTGGTCCTCACCTTGGTTCTGGGTTCTGCATGAGGGCCCCACCCATGGGGTCCTGGAAGCCACCTTGTCCTGCTGTTTGACAGTTTTCTGGGTGTTGGAAGCAACATACTGATGGGAGTCTCTAAGTTGATTCAGCTTCCCTTGTTTGGTTCCTTGATTCCTTCACCTCCTATTGAAGTACTTATCTGAATTCTGTTCTCTCTTTTGAAATAGCTAGTGATCTCTCTCCTGATAACTGATTTTTAGATGAGGAAATTAGGCTTAGAAAAAAGTTTTTGAAAGAGACAACCTACTGGAGACATTTTCTTCTCATGATGATGGAAGAAACAATAGAGAAATATGAAAATATAATATCGCTGAAACTCTAGGCTTGGAAGTGGTATACAGACACTTTCAGCCACATGCTATTGAGCAAAGTTTATCAAATCACTAGGTTAACGCGTGATGGAGTGAAGAAGTGTGCTCCTCATGTGATCAGCAGAAGGCAGTAAATACTTGTCAAATGATAGTCTCTTTATCACAGACTCCAAACACCATGGGCAGAAAGTTAGTTGAAAAAACTCTTTAGCAACCATAAGAGTATATTCCACAATTATCATGGCAGATAGGAAACCCTGGTGGCGTAGTGGTTAAGTGCTATGGCTGTTAACCAAAAGGTTGGCAGTTCGAGTCCACCAGGCGCTCCTTGGAAACTCTATGGGGCAGTTGTACTCTGTCCTATAGGGTCGCTATGAGGCAGAATCAACTCAACAGCAGTGGGTTTTTCGGGGTTTTGCATTATGGCAGATAAGGCAATATGAATCTTTTAAAAAGCATATCTCAGAGAGAAGATCCAGGGGCTATGCTATCAAAAAAATGAATGTGAAAACTACTCCAAGGAGGCAGAAAAGTGGCCTTATCAGTGACTATTCCTCATCAGAAATATAGTGGGCCTTTAAATGTCTGCCTAATGGAATTTCAGAACTTCTGGGGACCCACGATTCCTGTGGATATCTCATTCTTTCTTTCCTAATACCAGTGTTTATTTCTGTTATCCTGTCCCTGTCCAACCAAGACATGCTGGATATTTGGATAACTGGGAAATTTAGATAATTCACAGGTCATCAGATAAAAGATGGACCTTATTGGTGACTGCTTATCACCAAGAGATCCTGGGCTTTGAGCTTATTCCATGACTGAACGGGACATTTGGTTGTCTCCTTTGGAGAGGAGTTGGGACCCAGAAGGGTGAACTACTTGATTAGGAATGTTGGTTAATCATCTGATCTTCATCCTTCCTGGCTCAAGTTTAGATTGCACTTCCCTTTTCTCTGAAGTTAGGTGTGGACTGTGAAACATTAGTGCAAGTGACATGCGTAACCCATGGCAAGAATTTAGAGCCAGCGAGTGAAATTCCATGTTCTTTCCATCTTCCAGAAATTGCTGTTGCTTCACAATGAGGGAAGCACCATCAGCCTGTGTCCCTGAGGGAGGACAAATCCCAAGATAACATGCAGCGTGATCCAGAAATCCACTATTGTGGTTTTATGATAGAGATTTTTTTTTAATCACTGGTGTTATACTACAGCATAAACTAGAATATTATAACTAATTGCCCACATTCTAGACAAAAATTCATGTTTGTGATTCCACTCATCTAAAATTAACAAAATCTTGTCATTCCAGTGAGAAATTTGGGAATGTAGCTAAGTACACAGAGGGTAAAATTTCAGTGTTGAAGGGGAATTAGATTTGTGTATAAGTGGTAAAGACCAATGTTAAAATAATTTGGTAGTTTTTAAAATTTTTTTCTAACAAAATAAGACATAGACTCTGAAGTAACTCAATCTTCAAAAATACTGATATAGGATAGATGGAAATTACATAGGGGAATACAAAATAAATTCTTTTGTTCTTCTCATATTTTATAGAATAATCTCAGAAATTATACTTTTCATTAAGATTTCTGCCATTTTATTTTCATATCAAAAATATTTGAAAGGTAAAAATAAATACATCCTTCCAGCTTTCAAAAATAATCACTGAGTGTATCACAATAAACTGTTCTCTTAATTTGTTTTATTTCTGGGAGTATGCAATAAAATTGCCAAGGAAAACAATAAGGCATCAGCCAATATACTGGATTATGCAATGCTGAGTATATTCCTCAGCCTCCCTCAGAGGGTGCACATGACCCCTTCCCTCACGAAAGTTGTTCTCACTTGTAAATTACTTTCACAGAAAAACAAACAAATATTTCTAATGCTAAGAAAACGTGGCTGTAGGCATCAGATGATAGTGGGTAAAAAAAAAAAAAAAAGTGGGTAGAGCATCAAAAATCAGAAAAAAAGTATTTCCTTTTTATTAGATGAAATAAATTTCTAAATGTTCACCATCACTACCCATTTTTCTTTTGGTATCTGGAGACCATAAACATCACTATTCATGGCACCATGACCTGCACGGTGACTAATAAATGATAAGTGTTTGATAACCTAATTGTTGACCTAAATAATATGTAAATTGATGGCTATATTTTCTTTTTTTATGTAGCATAAAGTAAGTTCCCTAAAACCCGTTGCCATCGAGTGGGTTCTGACTCCGACCAACCCTATACGACAGAGTAGAACTGTGCCATAGGGTTTCCAAGGAGTACCTGGTGGATTTGAACTGCTAACCTTTTGGTATGCAGCTGTAGCTCTTAACCGCTATGTTACCAGGGTTTCCAAAGTGAATCCACGGTCTTATATCAAAACTTGCTACTACATTCTGTAAATTGTATTTCCAGGCTTGGAGTGGATAAGAAAAGAAATTATAAACAAGAAATTTAAACATGGACTCATTGAGAAAAAATGTATATATATATATATATATATAGTCCAATCAAATGAATTATTTGCAAGGGAAAAAGAATTAATATTTTGTTATAAAATCTATGATTGGCAATAAATTTACTTTAAGTGAAATCATAATAGCAAGATATAAAATTGTTCTAAATTGAAATTTTTAAGCTTATTTTAAAAATCATAAACAGAGTGAGGGTAATGGGGAAGTTATGGTATATGGAAGCTTTTCAGAAGTAAATATTTAGCAAATGTGTATGGATAACAATTCTTATTTTTAATATTAAGTATTCTTTTTATTGTGCTTTAAGTGAAAGTTTACAATTCTAGTAAGTTTCTCATACAAAAACTTATACAGACATGGTTAAGGTGATCCCAGTTGCTCTCCCTACAATGTGACAGCACTCTCCTTCTTTCTCCCCTGCGTATTTCCTGTGTCCATTCATCCAGTTCCTGTCCCCCTCTGCCTTCTCATCTCGCCTCCAGAGAGGCTTTACCCACACAGTCACAATGTGTCTACTTGAGCTAAGAAGCACAATCCTCACCAGTTTCATTTTATGTCTTATAGTCCAGTCTAATCTTTGTCTGCAGAAGTGGCTTCAGAATGGTTTTAGTTTTGGGCTAACAGAGAGTCCAAGGGCCATGACCTCTGGAGTCCTTCCAGTGTTCAGTCAGACCATTTAGCCTGGTCTCTTTTACTAGAATTTGAGGTCTGCATTCCACTTTTCTCCTGCTCCATCAGAGATTCTCTGTTGTGTTCCCTTAGAGTGCGGTCATTGGTGGTAACCGGGCACCATCTAGTTCTTCCAGTCTCAGGCTGTTAGAGTCTCTGGTTTAAGTGGCACTTTCTGTCTCTTGGGCTCATATTTCCTTGAGTCCTTGGTGTTCTTCATTCTCCTTTGCTCCAGGCAGATTGAGATCAATTGATGCATCTTACATGGCCGCTTGCTAACTTTCAAGACCCCAGACACCACTCATCAAAGTGGGATGTGGAATACTTTCTTAATACGATTTGTTACGTCAGTTGACCTAGATGTCCCCTGAACCATGGTCCCCAGACCCCCACCCTTGCTACTGTGTCCCTCGAAACTGCTTAGCTTTTGGATTAGTCCAGTTGTGCTGACTTCCCCTGTATTGTGTGTTGTCCTTCCCTTCACCTAAAATGATTCTTGTCTACTCTGTAATTAGTGAATATCCCTCTTCCTCCTTCCCCATTCTCGTAATCATCAAAGAATGTTTTCTTCTGTGTTTAAACCTTTTCCTGAGTTCTTATAATAGTGGTCTCAAGCAATATTTGTCCTGCGACTGACTAATTTCAATCAGCATGATGCCTTCCAGATTCCTACATGTTATGAGATGTTTCATGGATTCATTGTTTTTCTCTATTGTTGCATCGTATTCCATTGTGTGAATATACCATAATTTGTTTATCCATTATCCATTGGTGGGCACCTTGATTGTTTCCATCTCTTTGCTATTGTAACAGTGCTGCAGTGAACATGGGTGTGCATATATCTATTCTTGTAGGGCTCTTATTTCTCTACACTATATTCCAAGGACTGGGATTGCTGGATCGTATGGTACTCCTATCTTTTTAAGGAAACGCCAAATCGATTTCCTAAGTGGTTGTGCCATTTTACATTCCCACCAGCAATGTACAAGTGTTCCAGTCTCTCCACAACCTCTCCAACATTTATTATTTTGTGTTTTTTTAGATTAGAGCCAGCTTCGTTGTGGTAAGATGGTATCTGATTGTAGTTTTGATTTGCATTTCTCTAAAGGCTATTGATCATGAGCGTTTCCTAATGTAGCTGTTAGCCGCCTGAACGTCTTATTTGGTGAAGTTTCTGTTCATACCCTTTGCCCATTTTTTAATTGGTTTATTTGTCTTTTTGTTGTTGAAGTTTGGCAGTATCTTGTAGATTTTAAAGATTTAGACACTGATCGGATTTGTTGTAGCCAAATTTTTTTCCCAGTCTATAGGTAGTCTTTTTACTCTTTTGGTGAGGCCTTTGGATGAGGATAAGTGTTTCATTTTTAGAAGCTCCCAGTTATCGACTTTACCTTCCAGTGTTTGTGCGCTCTTGGCAATGTTTTGTATACTGTTTATGCTATGTTTGAGGGCTACTAGAGTTCTTCCTATTTTTTCTTCCATGATCTTTATCATTTTAGATTTTATATTTAGGTCTTTGATCCATTTTGAGTTAGTTTTTCTGCAAGGTGTGAGAGGTATGGGTCTTGTTTCATTTTTTTGCAGATGGGTATCCAGTTATTCCAGCACCATTTGTTAAAGAGACTGTCTTTTCTCCATTTAATGGACTTTGGGCCTTTGTTAAATACAAGCTGCTCATACGTGGATGAATTTATGTCTCAATTCTCAATTCTGTTCCATTGGTCTATGTACCTGCTGTTGTGCCAGTACCAGGCTGTTTTGACTACCCTGGTGTTGTAATATGCACTAAAATCAGGTACTGTGAGGCCTCCCACATTGTTCTAATTTTTCAGTACTGTTTTACTTATTTAGGGCCTCTTCCCTTTCCATATGAACTTGGTGATTTGTTTCTCCATCTCATTAAAAAATGCCATTGGAGTTTGGATCAGGCTTGCATTTATCTATAGATTGTTTGGAGTAGAATAAACATTTTCACAATCTTGAGTCTTCCCATTGAAGAACAAGGTATGTTTTTTCACTTACGTAGGTCTCTTCCGGTTTCTTGCAGTAGTGTCTCATAGTTTTCTTTGTATAGGTCTTTTATGTCTCTGGTTAGATTTGTTCCTAAGTATTTAATCTTCTTGGGGCTATTGTAAATGGTATTCATTTCATGATTTCCTCTTCGACTTTCTCTTTGCTCATATAGAGGAATCCAACTGGTTTTTGCATGTTTATCTTGTATCCTGATACTTTGCTGAAATCTTCTATTAGTTCCAGTAGTTTTCTTGTGGATTCTTTAGGGTTTTCCGTGTATAAAATCATATCATCTGCAAATAGAGATAGTTTATTTCTTCCTTACCAATTTGGATGCTTTTTTTTTTTTTCCCTAGACTAATTGCTCTGGCTAGGACCTCCAGAACAATGCTGAATAAAAGTGATGATAAAGGGCATCCTTGTCTGGTTCCCGTTCTCAAGGGGAATGATTTCAGACTCACTTCATTTAGGGTGCTGTTGGCTGTTGGCTTTACATAAATGTCCTTTATTATGTGGAGGAATTTTCCTTCTACTCCTATTTTGCTGAGAGTCTTTATCATGAATGGATGTTGGACTTTGTCAAATGCCTTTTCTGCATCAACCCATAAGACCATGTGGTTCTTGTCTTTTATTTATATGATGGATTACATTGATTGTTTTTCAAATGTTAAACCATCCCAGCATACCTAGTATGAATCCTACTTGGTCAAGGTGAATTACTTTTTCAATATGTTGTTGGCTAGAATTTTGCTGAGGGTTTTTGTGTCTAAGTTCATGGGGAATATTGGTCTGTAATTTTCTTTTTTTGTGGTGTCTTCACCTGGATTTGTTATGACGGTTATGCTGGCTTCATAGAATGAGATTGGGAGTATTCCATCCTTTTGTATGTTCTGAAATACCTTTAGTAGTAGTGGTGTTAACACTTCTCTGAAAGTTTGGTAGAATTCTCCAGTGAAGTCATCAGGGCCAGGGCTTTAATTTATTGGGAATTTTTAATTATCTTTTCAATTTCTTCTTTTGTTATAGGTTTATTTAGCTGTTCTACATCTGTTTGTGTTAGATTAGGTAGGTAGTGTGTTTCTAGAAATTTATCCAATTCTTCTAGGTTTTCAAATTTGTTGGAGTACAATTTTTCATAATATTCTGTTATGATTCTTTTAATTTCAGTTGGGTCTGTTGTAATATTGCCGATCTCATTTCTTATTCGGGTTATTTGCTTTCTCTCCTATTTTTCTTTTGTCCATTTGGCCAATGGTTTATTGATTTTGTTGATCTTTTCATAGAACCAGCTGTTGGTCTTGTTAACTCTTTCAATTGTTTTTCTTTTCTCTATTTCATTTAATTCTGCTCTAATTTTTATTATTTTGTTTCTACTCGTACCCTAGGACTTCTTTTGCTGCTTTCTTTCTATTTCTTTGAGTTGTAGGGATAATTCTTTGATTTTGGCCTTCTCTTCTTTTGGATGTGTGCATTTATTGCTATAAATTGACCTCTGAGCACTGTTTTGCTGTGTCCCACAGGTCCTGGTAGAAAGTGTTTTCATTCTCATTTGATTCTACGAATTTCTTTATTCCACCCTTAATTTCTTCTATAACCCAGTAGTATTTCAGCAAGGTGTTGTTCAGTTTCTGTGTATTTGTTTTTTTTTTCACTTGCTTTATGTTATTGGCTTCTACTTTTATGGCTTTATGGTCAGAAAAGATGCTTTGAAATATTTTGATGTTTTGGATTCTGTTAAGACTTGCTTTATGACCTAATATGTGGTCTATTCTGGAGAACGTTCCATGTGCATTGGAAAAGAAAATATGCTTGTCTGCCGTTGGGTGGGGTGTTCTGTATGTGCCTATGAGATCAAGTTGGTTGATTGCAGCATTTAGACTTTCACTGTCTTTATTTAGCTTCTTTCTGGATGTTCTGTCCTTCACCAAAAGTAGTGTGTTGGAGCCTCCTACTATTATTGTAGAGCTGCCCATCTCTATTTTCAGTGCTTTTAGAGTTCATTTTATGTATTTTGGAGCCCTGTCATTGGCTGCACAAAAGAGTCCTTCCTTATCCTTTGTGGTAGATTTTACTTTAAAGTCTATTTTGTTAGAAATTAATATTGCCACTCTTCTTTTTTTGGTTGTTGTTTGTTTGGTATCTCTTTTCCATCCTTTGAGTTTTAGTTTGTTTTTATCTTTATGTCTAAGGTATGTCTCTTGTAGG